>NC_139988.1:92703178-92956350 GCF_964263955.1 Coregonus lavaretus | reverse complement strand
CGGCTATGAAAAGCCAACAGACATTTACTCTGAGGTGCCTGACCTTTTGCACCCTACAACACCACTGTGATTATTATTTGACCCTGCTGGTCATCTATGAACGTTTGAACATCTTGAAGAACGATCTGGCCTTAATGGCCATGTACTCTTATAATCTCCACCCGGCACAGCCAGAAGAGGACTGGCCACCCCTCATAGCCTGGTTCCTCTCTAGGTTTCTTCCTAGGTTTCTGCCTTTCTAGGGAGTTTTTCCTAGCCACCGTGCTTCTACGTCTGCATTGCTTGCTCTTTGGGGTTTTAGGCTGGGTTCTATATAAGCACTTTGTGACAACTGCTGATGTAAAAATCGTTTTATAAAATACATTTGATTCATTGATTGATTGAGCCCACCGCTGTCTCTGCCTCATGTCTACCCACTGTTTCAATGCTGTTTGAAGCAGAGACAGACTTAGGCCGGGTTTCTATCTGATTCTATCTGATTCTATCTGATTCTACCTGATTCTATCAGATTTTATCTGATCCTATCGGATTTTGATCTGATCGCGAGTTGTCAACAATGTGGCTTTTAAAGGCAATTTTCGATTGGACCGACATATGCAGCGTTTTACCGTGTATTCAATATACACGAACGTGGAAGGAACACGGGAACGTTGTCTTTGAGTGTTTTAAGACAGCTACACTACTAGGAAAAGGAGAGGCTGGGTGAAATGGGATCCTGACTATATGCTGTTGTTGTTGTATTGGCTGTAGGGTTTAATACAAGCTGCATGCTCCTCTCTGCAGTAGTAGCAGGCAACACATCAAAGCCCTCAGACACGTAGAGGGAAGGAGGGGAGAGGGGTGAGGGAGGCTGGGAGACAAGGGAAGGAGGGGGGGAGACGTGGGAGGTGAGAACAGCTACAGCTCCTTTATCTACAGTATTACTCTGAGACATCTGAGCTAGGAAGTGTGCTTTTGTGTGTGTGTGTGTGTGTGTGTGCGCACGAATGTGTGTGTGTGTGTACCAGTACGTTCATATTATCCTCCCCCACTTGTCTCATGATCTTTTAAGTGAAAGGTTGTTTTCATTTTGACTGAAGAAGAAATCACCCTGTTTCAACACCCTGTCAAGAAGGCCAGTGTGTAATGTAATTTCCCCGGGTTATAGAGACAGCTACTTGTGTCACTACCAGCCTGGTATATTTAGGCTCCACATCCGTTTCAGACGATTCCCTCTGATGCTTTTGAAACTGAAGAATCACACTCTCTGTCACGCTCACAAGCCAAACTCTAACCGCTTGTGTTAACACAGAGCTGCTGGAGCACAGAGCCCCCCGGTACTGCTGCTCGTTCCGTTCACCAGTTCCGGAGGTCTACGTCACCGGCCTTCTAGACGTCACTGACATGGTTCATTACCACCAACCCCGGACTGTCTTGTCTCATTGCGCACACCTGGTTCCCATTCCCCCTGATTAGTATGTGTATATATGTGCCGTCTGTTCCCCATTGTCCTTGTTGATTATTGTACCATGTCCATTGGTCTCCTGAGTACCGTGTATTGTGCTCTTGTTATTACGGGTCTTGTCCCGTGTATTGTGTTGACGTTACACCTCGCTCTTTTGTTTGGGTTACATCCCTTTGTTCTATATATACACGTTTTTTGTTTTGGGCTTCGTCCCCGTCGTTTTTCATGACGTACCTTGTTTTGGGTGGAGTAAATAAAACCCCTAATACGTATTCCTGCGCCTGTCTTCTAATCATTATACAACGTGACATAGTCCGTTTCTTAACAGGTGCATGTTTATCAATAATTGGAAGAAGCAATTTCATTAATTCATCAATTGCAGCGTCTGGATGCTCCTTATTAATCACATCAGACCAACTAATATTTTTAACATCATCCACATAAGAGTTTATACCTCGCTCTTTTGTTTGGGTTACAACCCTGTGTTATATATACAGTTGAAGTCGGAAGTTTACATACACTTAGGTTGGAGTCATTAAAACTTGTTTTTCCAACCGCTCCACAAATTTCTTGTTAATAAACTATAGTTTTGGCAAGTCGGTTAGGACATCTACTTTGTGCATGACACAAGTAATTAATCCAACAATTGTTTACAGACAGATTATTTCACTTATAATTCACTGTATCACAATTCCAGTGGGTCAGAAGATTACATACACTAAGTTGACTGTGCCTTTAAACAGCTTGGAAAATTCCAGAAAATGATGTCATGGCTTTAGAAGCTTCTGATAGGCTAATTGACATAATTTGAGTCAATTGAAGGTGTACCTGTGGATGTATTTCAAGGCCTACCTTCAAACTCAGTGCCTCTTTGCTTGACATCATGGGAAAATCAAAAGAAATCAGCCAAGACCTCAGAAAAAAAATTGTAGAGTCTGGTTCATCCTTGGGAGCAATTTCCAAACGCCTGACGGTACCACGTTCATCTGTGCAAACAATAGTACGCAAGTATAAACACCATGGGACCACGCAGTCGTCATACCGCTTAGGAAGGAGACGCGTTCTGTCTCCTAGAGACAAACGTACTTTGGTGCGAAATGTGCAAATCAATCAATGTTTATTTCCCAGCATGCCTTTAAAGTGAATGTGAGACTGTGTCTGTTAGTGACAGAGACATGGTTGCTGCATTCAATAACTTCTAGTCCTGAAGCCTTCACCAAGTGACTGTCTAAGTGAATGTGTTGAAGTTCAAAGTAAACCCTTTATGACCTCATATTATACATGTCATAAGGCCTTTAGTTATAATAAATAAACTGGTTTGTGAAACGGTTGGTAATTCGTAGTGTTGTTATGTTTGATACCGGAGAGCAAAGGCATGCATCGAAATTGCTAAGCAGCTAGCATCAAAGCTGTGTGCCGATGCGTGTATCACTTTATCAGAATTATGTCATCAATGACGTCCAAAGCTTCGTTTGATCACGTGCTTTTACAAACTTTAAATCAGCTCCCACTGATTTTGCCGTGGTTCCGGTGAATGATGTAAAATGCAAACCTGGTATT
Organism: Coregonus lavaretus; assembly: GCF_964263955.1. Classification (NCBI taxonomy): domain Eukaryota; kingdom Metazoa; phylum Chordata; class Actinopteri; order Salmoniformes; family Salmonidae; genus Coregonus; species Coregonus lavaretus. The sequence goes on along the minus strand of NC_139988.1, from coordinate 92,953,346 downwards.
CCAACTGATTATACGCTACTAAAGCCAACAACTTACCCCTGCCCAGTCACGTGAAATCCATAGATTAGGGACTAATGAATGTATTTAAATTGACTAATTTCCTTCTATGAACCGTGAGAGAGTAAAATCTTTGAAATTATTGCATGTTGCGTTTATATTTTAGTTCAGTATATTAGCCATTTCTGAGACTCATTTAGACAACACCTTTGATGATACAGCATCAAGGATATAACATCTATAGAAAAGACAGGAATGTCTACGGGGGAGATGTTGCTGTCTATATTCAGAGCCATATTCCTGTAAAGCTCAGAGAGGATCTCATGACAAATGAAGTAGAAGTGCTGTGGTTGCAGATTCACCTGCCTCATATGAAGCCTCTTCTTTTTGTATGCTGCTATAGACCACCAAGTGTAGACTGTCAGTATCTGGAGAATATGATCTGCTATAGGACACCAAGTGTAGACTGTCACTATCTGGAGAACATGATCTGTTATAGGACACCAAGTGTAGACTGTCACTATCTGGAGAATTTTATCTGCTATAGGACACCAAGTGTAGACTGTCACTATCTGGAGAACATGATCTGTTATAGGACACCAAGTGTAGACTGTCACTATCTGGAGAATTTTATCTGCTATAGGACACCAAGTGTAGTCTGTCACTATCTGGAGAATATGATCTGCTATAGACCACCAAGTGTAGACTGTCACTATCTGGAGAATATGATCTGTTATAGGACACCAAGTGTAGACTGTCACTATCTGGAGAATATGATCTGCTATAGACCACCAAGTGTAGACTGTCACTATCTGGAGAATATGATCTGTTATAGGACACCAAGTGTAGACTGTCACTATCTGGAGAATATGTCCTTCTATAGGACACCAAGTATAGACTGTCACTATCTGGAGAATATGTCATGTTATAGGACACCAAGTGTAGACTGTCACTATCTGGAGAATATGATCTGCTATAGGACACCAAGTGTAGACTGTCACTATCTGGAGAATATGTCCTGCTATAGGACACCAAGTGTAGACTACCACTATCTGGAGAATATGACCTGCTATAGACCACCAAGTGTAGACTGTCAGTATCTGGAGAATATGATCTGCTATAGGACACCAAGTGTAGACTGTCACTATCTGGAGAATATGTCCTGCTATAGGACACCAAGTGTAGACTGTCACTATCTGGAGAATATGATCTGCTATAGGCCACCAAGTGTAGACTGTCACTATCTGGATAATATGATCTGTTATAGGACACTAAGTGTAGACTGTCACTATCTGGAGAATATGATCTGTTATAGGACACCAAGTGTAGACTGTCACTATCTTGAGAATATGTCCTGCTATAGGACACCAAGTGTAGACTGTCACTATCTGGAGAATATGATCTGCTATAGGACACCAAGTGTAGACTGTCACTATCTGGAGAATATGATCTGTTATAGGACACTAAGTGTAGACTGTCACTATCTGAAGAATATGATCTGTTATAGGACACCAAGTGTAGACTGTCACTATCTGGAGAATATGATCTGTTATAGGACACCAAGTGTAGACTGTCACTATCTGGAGAATATGATCTGCTATAGGACACCAAGTGTAGACTGTCACTATCTGGAGAATATGATCTGTTATAGGACACCAAGTGTAGACTGTCACTATCTGGAGAATATGTCATGCTATAGACCACCAAGTGTAGACTGTCACTATCTGGAGAATATGTCCTGCTATAGGACACCAAGTGTAGACTGTCACTATCTGGAGAATATACTCTGTTATAGGACACCAAGTGTAGACTGTCACTATCTGGAGAATATGATCTGCTATAGGACACCAAGTGTAGACTGTCAGTATCTGGAGAATATGTCAAGTTATAGGACACCAAGTGTAGACTGTCACTATCTGGAGAACATGTCCTTCTATAGAACACCAAGTGTAGACTGTCACTAACTGGAGAATATGATCTGCTATAGGACACCAAGTGTAGACTGTCACTATCTGGAGAATATGATCTGCTATAGGACACCAAGTGTAGACTGTCACTATCTGGAGAACATGTCCTTCTATAGAACACCAAGTGTAGACTGTCACTTTCTGGAGAATATGATCTGCTATAGGACACAAAGTGTAGACTGTCACTATCTGGAGAATATGATCTGCTATAGGACACCAAGTGTAGACTGTCACTATCTGGAGAACATGTCCTTCTATAGAACACCAAGTGTAGACTGTCACTTTCTGGAGAATATGATCTGCTATAGGACACAAAGAGTAGACTGTCACTATCTGGAGAATATGTCCTGCTATAGGACACCAAGTGTAGACTGTCACTATCTGGAGAATATGTCCTGCTATAGGCCACCAAGTGTAGACTGTCACTATCTGGAGAATATGATCTGTTATAGGACACCAAGAGTAGACTGTCACTATCTGGAGAATATGATCTGCTATAGGACACCAAGTGTAGACTGTCACTATCTGGAGAACATATCCTTCTATAGAACACCAAGTGTAGACTGTCACTATCTGGAGAATATGTCCTGCTATAGGACACCAAGTGTAGACTGTCACTATCTGGAGAATATGATCTGTTATAGGCCAACAAGTGTAGACTGTCACTATCTGGAGAATATGATCTGCTATAGGACACCAAGTGTAGCCTGCACTATCTGGAGAATATGACCTGCTATAGGACACCAAGTGTAGACTGTCACTATCTGGAGAATATGATCTGCTAAAGGACAAGTGTAGACTGTCACTATCTGGAGAATATGATCTGTTATAGAACACCAAGTGTAGACTGTCACTATCTGGAGAATATGATCTGCTATAGGACAAGTTTAGACTGTCACTATCTGGAGAATATGATCTGTTATAGGACACCAAGTGTAGACTGTCACTATCTGGAGAATATGTCCTGCTATAGGACACCAAGTGTAGACTGTCACTATCTGGAGAATATGATCTGCTAAAGGACAAGTGTAGACTGTCAGTATCTGGAGAATATGTCATGTTATAGGACACCAAGTGTAGACTGTCACTATCTGGAGAATATTATCTGCTATAGGACACCAAGTATAGACTGTCACTATCTGGAGAATATGATCTGCTATAGACCACCAAGTGTAGACTGTCACTATCTGGAGAATATGTCCTGCTATAGGACACCAAGTGTAGACTGTCACTATCTAGAGAATATGTCCTGCTATAGGCCACCAAGTGTAGACTGTCACTATCTGGATAATATGATCTGTTATAGGACACCAAGTGTAGACTGTCACTATCTGGAGAATATGATCTGCTATAGGACAAGTGTAGACTGTCACTATCTGGATAATATGATCTGTTATAGGACACCAAGTGTAGACTGTCACTATCTGGAGAATATGATCTGCTATAGGACAGCAAGTGTAGACTGTCACTATCTGGAGAATATGATCTGTTATAGGACACCAAGTGTAGACTGTCACTATCTGGAGAATATGATCTGTTATAGGACACCATGTGTAGACTGTCACTATCTGGAGAATATGTCCTGCTATAGGACACCAAGTGTAGACTGTCACTATCTGGATAATATGATCTGTTATATGACACCAAGTGTAGACTGTCACTATCTGGAGAATATGATCTGCTATAGGACAAGTGTAGACTGTCACTATCTGGAGAATACGATCTGTTATAGGACACCAAGTGTAGACTGTTACTATCTGGAGAATATGTCCTGCTATAGGACACCATGTTTAGACTGTCACTATCTGGAGAATATGATCTGTTATAGGACACCATGTGTAGACTGTCACTATCTGGAGAATATGTCCTGCTATAGGACACCAAGTGTAGACTGTCACTATCTGGATAATATGATCTGTTATATGACACCAAGTGTAGACTGTCAATATCTGGAGAATATGATCTGCTAAAGGACAAGTGTAGACTGTCACTATCTGGAGAATATGATCTGCTATAGGACAGCAAGTGTAGACTGTCACTATCTGGAGAATATGATCTGTTATAGGACACCAAGTGTAGACTGTCACTATCTGGAGAATATGACCTGCTATAGACCACCAAGTGTAGACTGTCAGTATCTGGAGAATATGATCTGCTATAGGACACCAAGTGTAGACTGTCACTATCTGGAGAATATGTCCTGCTATAGGACACCAAGTGTAGACTGTCACTATCTGGAGAATATGATCTGCTATAGGACACCAAGTGTAGACTGTCACTATCTGGAGAATATGATCTGTTATAGGACACTAAGTGTAGACTGTCACTATCTGGAGAATATGATCTGTTATAGGACACCAAGTGTAGACTGTCACTATCTGGAGAATATGTCCTGCTATAGGACACCAAGTGTAGACTGTCACTATCTGGAGAATATGATCTGCTATAGGACACCAAGTGTAGACTGTCACTATCTGGAGAATATGATCTGCTATAGGACACTAAGTGTAGACTGTCACTATCTGGAGAATATGATCTGTTATAGGACACCAAGTGTAGACTGTCACTATCTGGAGAATATGTCCTGCTATAGGACACCAAGTGTAGACTGTCACTATCTGGAGAATATGATCTGCTATAGGACACCAAGTGTAGACTGTCACTATCTGGATAATATGATCTGTTATATGACACCAAGTGTAGACTGTCAATATCTGGAGAATATGATCTGCTAAAGGACAAGTGTAGACTGTCACTATCTGGATAATATGATCTGTTATAGGACACCAAGTGTAGACTGTCACTATCTGGAGAATATGATCTGCTATAGGACAGCAAGTGTAGACTGTCACTATCTGGAGAATATGATCTGTTATAGGACACTAAGTGTAGACTGTCACTATCTGGAGAATATGATCTGTTATAGGACACCAAGTGTAGACTGTCACTATCTGGAGAATATGTCCTGCTATAGGACACCAAGTGTAGACTGTCACTATCTGGAGAATATGATCTGCTATAGGACACCAAGTGTAGACTGTCACTATCTGGATAATATGATCTGTTATATGACACCAAGTGTAGACTGTCAATATCTGGAGAATATGATCTGCTAAAGGACAAGTGTAGACTGTCACTATCTGGATAATATGATCTGTTATAGGACACCAAGTGTAGACTGTCACTATCTGGAGAATATGATCTGCTATAGGACAGCAAGTGTAGACTGTCACTATCTGGAGAATATGATCTGTTATAGGACACCAAGTGTAGACTGTCACTATCTGGAGAATATGATCTGTTATAGGACACCATGTGTAGACTGTCACTATCTGGAGAATATGTCCTGCTATAGGACACCAAGTGTAGACTGTCACTATCTGGATAATATGATCTGTTATATGACACCAAGTGTAGACTGTCAATATCTGGAGAATATGATCTGCTAAAGGACAAGTGTAGACTGTCACTATCTGGAGAATATGATCTGCTATAGGACAGCAAGTGTAGACTGTCACTCTCTGGAGAATATGATCTGTTATAGGACACCAAGTGTAGACTGTCACTATCTGGAGAATATGATCTGCTATAGGACAGCAAGTGTAGACTGTCACTATCTGGAGAATATTATCTGTTATAGGACACCAAGTGTAGACTGTCACTATCTGGAGAATATGATCTGTTATAGGACACCATGTGTAGACTGTCAATATCTGGAGAATATGTCCTGCTATAGGACACCAAGTGTACACTGTCACTATCTGGAGAATATGATCTGCTAAAGGACAAGTGTAGACTGTCACTCTCTGGAGAATATGATCTGTTATAGGACACCAAGTGTAGACTGTCACTATCTGGAGAATATGATCTGCTATAGGACAAGTGTAGACTGTCACTATCTGGAGAATACGATCTGTTATAGGACACCAAGTGTAGACTGTTACTATCTGGAGAATATGTCCTGCTATAGGACACCATGTTTAGACTGTCACTATCTGGAGAATATGATCTGTTATAGGACACCATGTGTAGACTGTCACTATCTGGAGAATATGTCCTAATATAGGACACCAAGTGTAGACTGTCACTATCTGGATAATATGATCTGTTATATGACACCAAGTGTAGACTGTCAATATCTGGAGAATATGATCTGCTAAAGGACAAGTGTAGACTGTCACTATCTGGAGAATATGATCTGCTATAGGACAGCAAGTGTAGACTGTCACTATCTGGAGAATATGATCTGTTATAGGACACCAAGTGTAGACTGTCACTATCTGGAGAATATGATCTGCTATAGGACAGCAAGTGTAGACTGTCACTATCTGGAGAATATGATCTGTTATAGGACACCAAGTGTAGACTGTCACTATCTGGAGAATATGATCTGTTATAGGACACCATGTGTAGACTGTCAATATCTGGAGAATATGTCCTGCTATAGGACAACAATTGTAGACTGTCAATATCTGGAGAATATGATCTGCTAAAGGACAAGTGTAGACTGTCACTTTCTGGAGAATATGATATGTTATAGGACACCAAGTGTAGACTGTCACTATCTGGAGAATATGATCTGCTATAGGACAAGTGTAGACTGTCACTCTCTGGAGAATATGATCTGTTATAGGACACCAAGTGTAGACTGTCACTATCTGGAGAATATGATCTGCTATAGGACAAGTGTAGACTGTCACTATCTGGAGAATATGATATGTTATAGGACACCAAGTGTAGACTGTTACTATCTGGAGAATATGTCCTGCTATAGGACACCAAGTGTAGACTGTCACTATCTGGATAATATGATCTGTTATAGGACACCAAGTGTGGACTGTCACTATCTGGAGAATATGATCTGCTAAAGGACAAGTGTAGACTGTCACTATCTGGAGAATATGATCTGTTATAGGACACCATGTGTAGACTGTCAATATCTGGAGAATTTTATCTGCTATAGGACACCAAGTGTAGACTGTCACTATCTGGAGAACATGATCTGTTATAGGACACCAAGTGTAGACTGTCACTATCTGGAGAATTTTATCTGCTATAGGACACCAAGTGTAGTCTGTCACTATCTGGAGAATATGATCTGCTATAGACCACCAAGTGTAGACTGTCACTATCTGGAGAATATGATCTGTTATAGGACACCAAGTGTAGACTGTCACTATCTGGAGAATATGATCTGCTATAGACCACCAAGTGTAGACTGTCACTATCTGGAGAATATGATCTGTTATAGGACACCAAGTGTAGACTGTCACTATCTGGAGAATATGTCCTTCTATAGGACACCAAGTATAGACTGTCACTATCTGGAGAATATGTCATGTTATAGGACACCAAGTGTAGACTGTCACTATCTGGAGAATATGATCTGCTATAGGACACCAAGTGTAGACTGTCACTATCTGGAGAATATGTCCTGCTATAGGACACCAAGTGTAGACTACCACTATCTGGAGAATATGACCTGCTATAGACCACCAAGTGTAGACTGTCAGTATCTGGAGAATATGATCTGCTATAGGACACCAAGTGTAGACTGTCACTATCTGGAGAATATGTCCTGCTATAGGACACCAAGTGTAGACTGTCACTATCTGGAGAATATGATCTGCTATAGGACACCAAGTGTAGACTGTCACTATCTGGAGAATATGATCTGCTATAGGACAAGTGTAGACTGTCACTATCTGGAGAATACGATCTGTTATAGGACACCAAGTGTAGACTGTTACTATCTGGAGAATATGTCCTGCTATAGGACACCATGTTTAGACTGTCACTATCTGGAGAATATGATCTGTTATAGGACACCATGTGTAGACTGTCACTATCTGGAGAATATGTCCTAATATAGGACACCAAGTGTAGACTGTCACTATCTGGATAATATGATCTGTTATATGACACCAAGTGTAGACTGTCAATATCTGGAGAATATGATCTGCTAAAGGACAAGTGTAGACTGTCACTATCTGGAGAATATGATCTGCTATAGGACAGCAAGTGTAGACTGTCACTATCTGGAGAATATGATCTGTTATAGGACACCAAGTGTAGACTGTCACTATCTGGAGAATATGATCTGCTATAGGACAGCAAGTGTAGACTGTCACTATCTGGAGAATATGATCTGTTATAGGACACCAAGTGTAGACTGTCACTATCTGGAGAATATGATCTGTTATAGGACACCATGTGTAGACTGTCAATATCTGGAGAATATGTCCTGCTATAGGACAACAATTGTAGACTGTCAATATCTGGAGAATATGATCTGCTAAAGGACAAGTGTAGACTGTCACTTTCTGGAGAATATGATATGTTATAGGACACCAAGTGTAGACTGTCACTATCTGGAGAATATGATCTGCTATAGGACAAGTGTAGACTGTCACTCTCTGGAGAATATGATCTGTTATAGGACACCAAGTGTAGACTGTCACTATCTGGAGAATATGATCTGCTATAGGACAAGTGTAGACTGTCACTATCTGGAGAATATGATCTGTTATAGGACACCAAGTGTAGACTGTTACTATCTGGAGAATATGTCCTGCTATAGGACACCAAGTGTAGACTGTCACTATCTGGATAATATGATCTGTTATAGGACACCAAGTGTGGACTGTCACTATCTGGAGAATATGATCTGCTAAAGGACAAGTGTAGACTGTCACTATCTGGAGAATATGATCTGTTATAGGACACCATGTGTAGACTGTCAATATCTGGAGAATTTTATCTGCTATAGGACACCAAGTGTAGACTGTCACTATCTGGAGAACATGATCTGTTATAGGACACCAAGTGTAGACTGTCACTATCTGGAGAATTTTATCTGCTATAGGACACCAAGTGTAGTCTGTCACTATCTGGAGAATATGATCTGCTATAGACCACCAAGTGTAGACTGTCACTATCTGGAGAATATGATCTGTTATAGGACACCAAGTGTAGACTGTCACTATCTGGAGAATATGATCTGCTATAGACCACCAAGTGTAGACTGTCACTATCTGGAGAATATGATCTGTTATAGGACACCAAGTGTAGACTGTCACTATCTGGAGAATATGTCCTTCTATAGGACACCAAGTATAGACTGTCACTATCTGGAGAATATGTCATGTTATAGGACACCAAGTGTAGACTGTCACTATCTGGAGAATATGATCTGCTATAGGACACCAAGTGTAGACTGTCACTATCTGGAGAATATGTCCTGCTATAGGACACCAAGTGTAGACTACCACTATCTGGAGAATATGACCTGCTATAGACCACCAAGTGTAGACTGTCAGTATCTGGAGAATATGATCTGCTATAGGACACCAAGTGTAGACTGTCACTATCTGGAGAATATGTCCTGCTATAGGACACCAAGTGTAGACTGTCACTATCTGGAGAATATGATCTGCTATAGGACACCAAGTGTAGACTGTCACTATCTGGAGAATATGATCTGTTATAGGACACTAAGTGTAGACTGTCACTATCTGGAGAATATGATCTGTTATAGGACACCAAGTGTAGACTGTCACTATCTTGAGAATATGTCCTGCTATAGGACACCAAGTGTAGACTGTCACTATCTGGAGAATATGATCTGCTATAGGACACCAAGTGTAGACTGTCACTATCTGGAGAATATGATCTGTTATAGGACACTAAGTGTAGACTGTCACTATCTGAAGAATATGATCTGTTATAGGACACCAAGTGTAGACTGTCACTATCTGGAGAATATGATCTGTTATAGGACACCAAGTGTAGACTGTCACTATCTGGAGAATATGATCTGCTATAGGACACCAAGTGTAGACTGTCACTATCTGGAGAATATGATCTGTTATAGGACACCAAGTGTAGACTGTCACTATCTGGAGAATTTGTCATGCTATAGACCACCAAGTGTAGACTGTCACTATCTGGAGAATATGTCCTGCTATAGGACACCAAGTGTAGACTGTCACTATCTGGAGAATATACTCTGTTATAGGACACCAAGTGTAGACTGTCACTATCTGGAGAATATGATCTGCTATAGGACACCAAGTGTAGACTGTCAGTATCTGGAGAATATGTCAAGTTATAGGACACCAAGTGTAGACTGTCACTATCTGGAGAACATGTCCTTCTATAGAACACCAAGTGTAGACTGTCACTAACTGGAGAATATGATCTGCTATAGGACACCAAGTGTAGACTGTCACTATCTGGAGAATATGATCTGCTATAGGACACCAAGTGTAGACTGTCACTATCTGGAGAACATGTCCTTCTATAGAACACCAAGTGTAGACTGTCACTTTCTGGAGAATATGATCTGCTATAGGACACAAAGTGTAGACTGTCACTATCTGGAGAATATGATCTGCTATAGGACACCAAGTGTAGACTGTCACTATCTGGAGAACATGTCCTTCTATAGAACACCAAGTGTAGACTGTCACTTTCTGGAGAATATGATCTGCTATAGGACACAAAGAGTAGACTGTCACTATCTGGAGAATATGTCCTGCTATAGGACACCAAGTGTAGACTGTCACTATCTGGAGAATATGTCCTGCTATAGGCCACCAAGTGTAGACTGTCACTATCTGGAGAATATGATCTGTTATAGGACACCAAGAGTAGACTGTCACTATCTGGAGAATATGATCTGTTATAGGCCAACAAGTGTAGACTGTCACTATCTGGAGAATATGATCTGCTATAGGACACCAATTGTAGCCTGCACTATCTGGAGAATATGACCTGCTATAGGACACCAAGTGTAGACTGTCACTATCTGGAGAATATGATCTGCTAAAGGACAAGTGTAGACTGTCACTATCTGGAGAATATGATCTGTTATAGAACACCAAGTGTAGACTGTCACTATCTGGAGAATATGATCTGCTATAGGACAAGTTTAGACTGTCACTATCTGGAGAATATGATCTGTTATAGGACACCAAGTGTAGACTGTCACTATCTGGAGAATATGTCCTGCTATAGGACACCAAGTGTAGACTGTCACTATCTGGAGAATATGATCTGCTAAAGGACAAGTGTAGACTGTCAGTATCTGGAGAATATGTCATGTTATAGGACACCAAGTGTAGACTGTCACTATCTGGAGAATATGATCTGCTATAGGACACCAAGTATAGACTGTCACTATCTGGAGAATATGATCTGCTATAGACCACCAAGTGTAGACTGTCACTATCTGGAGAATATGTCCTGCTATAGGACACCAAGTGTAGACTGTCACTATCTAGAGAATATGTCCTGCTATAGGCCACCAAGTGTAGACTGTCACTATCTGGATAATATGATCTGTTATATGACACCAAGTGTAGACTGTCAATATCTGGAGAATATGATCTGCTAAAGGACAAGTGTAGACTGTCACTATCTGGATAATATGATCTGTTATAGGACACCAAGTGTAGACTGTCACTATCTGGAGAATATGATCTGCTATAGGACAGCAAGTGTAGACTGTCACTATCTGGAGAATATGATCTGTTATAGGACACCAAGTGTAGACTGTCACTATCTGGAGAATATGATCTGTTATAGGACACCATGTGTAGACTGTCACTATCTGGAGAATATGTCCTGCTATAGGACACCAAGTGTAGACTGTCACTATCTGGATAATATGATCTGTTATATGACACCAAGTGTAGACTGTCACTATCTGGAGAATATGATCTGCTATAGGACAAGTGTAGACTGTCACTCTCTGGAGAATATGATCTGTTATAGGACACCAAGTTTAGACTGTCACTATCTGGAGAATATGATCTGCTATAGGACAAGTGTAGACTGTCACTATCTGGAGAATACGATCTGTTATAGGACACCAAGTGTAGACTGTTACTATCTGGAGAATATGTCCTGCTATAGGACACCATGTTTAGACTGTCACTATCTGGAGAATATGATCTGTTATAGGACACCATGTGTAGACTGTCACTATCTGGAGAATATGTCCTGCTATAGGACACCAAGTGTAGACTGTCACTATCTGGATAATATGATCTGTTATATGACACCAAGTGTAGACTGTCAATATCTGGAGAATATGATCTGCTAAAGGACAAGTGTAGACTGTCACTATCTGGAGAATATGATCTGCTATAGGACAGCAAGTGTAGACTGTCACTATCTGGAGAATATGATCTGTTATAGGACACCAAGTGTAGACTGTCACTATCTGGAGAATATGACCTGCTATAGACCACCAAGTGTAGACTGTCACTATCTGGAGAATACAGTGGGGAAAAAAAGTATTTAGTCAGCCACCATTTGTGCAAGTTCTCCCACTTAAAAAGATGAGAGAGGCCTGTAATGTTCATCATAGGTACACGTCAACTATGACAGACAAAATGAGGAAAAAAAATCCAGAAAATCCCATTGTAGGATTTTTAATGAATTTATTTGCAAATTATGGTGGAAAATAAGTATTTGGTCACCCACAAACAAGCAAGATTTCTGGCTCTCACAGACCTGTAACTTCTTCTTTAAGAGGCTCCTCTGTCCTCCACTCATTACCTGTATTAATGTCACCTGTTTGAACTTGTTATCAGTATAAAAGACACCTGTCCACAACCTCAAACAGTCACACTCCAAACTTCACAATGGCCAAGACCAAAGAGCTGTCAAAGGACACCAAAAACAAAATTGTAGACCTGCACCAGGCTGGGAAGACTGAATCTGCAATAGGTAAGCAGCTTGGTTTGAAGAAATCAACTGTGGGAGCAATTATTAGGAAATGGAAGACATACAAGACCACTGATAATCTCCCTCGATCTGGGGCTCCACGCAAGATCTCACCCCGTTGGGTCAAAATGATCACAAGAACGGTGAGCAAAAATCCCAGAACCACACGGGGGGACCTAGTGAATGACCTGCAGAGAGCTGGGACCAAAGTAACAAAGCCAACCATCAGTAACACACTACGCCGCCAGGGACTCAAATCCTGCAGTGAGAGACGTGTCCCCCTGCTTAAGCCAGTACATGTCCAGGCCCGTCTGAAGTGCATTTGGATGATCCAGAAGAGGATTGGGAGAATGTCATATGGTCAGATGAAACCAAAATATAACTTTTTGGTAAAAACTCAACTCGTCATGTTTGGAGGACAAAGAATGCTGAGTTGCATCCAAAGAACACCATACCTACTGTGAAGCATGGGGTTGGAAACATCATGCTTTGGGGCTGTTTTTCTGCAAAGGGACCAGGACGACTGATCCGTGTAAAGGAAAGAATGAATGGGGCCATGTATCGTGAGATTTTGAGTGAAACCCTCCTTCCATCAGCAAGGGCATTGAAGATGAAACGTGGCTGGGTCTTTCAGCATGACAATGATCCCAAACACACCGCCCGGGCAACGAAGGAGTGGCTTCGTAAGAATCATTTCAAGGTCCTGGAGTGGCCTAGCCAGTCTCCAGATCTCAACCCCATAGAAAATCTTTGGAGGGAGTTGAAAGTCTGTGTTGCCCAGCGACAGCCCCAAAACATCACTGCTCTAGAGGAGATCTGCATGGAGGAATGGGCCAAAATACCAGCAACAGTGTGTGAAAACCTTGTGAAGACTTACAGAAAACGTGTCATTGCCAACAAAGGGTATATAACAAAGTATTGAGAAACTTTTGTTATTGGCCAAATACTTATTTTCCACCATCATGTGCCAATAAATTCATAAAAAATCCTACAATGTGATTTTCTGGATATTTTTTCCTCATTTTGTCTGTCATAGTTGACGTGTACCTATGATGAAAATTACAGGCCTCTCTCATCTTTTTAAGTGGGAGAACTTGCACAATTGGTGGCTGACTAAATACTTTTTTTCCCCACTGTATGTCCTGCTATAGGACACCAAGTGTAGACTGTCACTATCTGGAGAATATGATCTGCTATAGGACACCAAGTGTAGACTGTCACTATCTGGAGAATATGATCTGTTATAGGACACTAAGTGTAGACTGTCACTATCTGGAGAATATGATCTGTTATAGGACACCAAGTGTAGACTGTCACTATCTTGAGAATATGTCCTGCTATAGGACACCAAGTGTAGACTGTCACTATCTGGAGAATATGATCTGCTATAGGACACCAAGTGTAGACTGTCACTATCTGGAGAATATGATCTGTTATAGGACACTAAGTGTAGACTGTCACTATCTGAAGAATATGATCTGTTATAGGACACCAAGTGTAGACTGTCACTATCTGGAGAATATGATCTGTTATAGGACACCAAGTGTAGACTGTCACTATCTGGAGAATATGATCTGCTATAGGACACCAAGTGTAGACTGTCACTATCTGGAGAATATGATCTGTTATAGGACACCAAGTGTAGACTGTCACTATCTGGAGAACATGTCCTTCTATAGAACACCAAGTGTAGACTGTCACTTTCTGGAGAATATGATCTGCTATAGGACACAAAGAGTAGACTGTCACTATCTGGAGAATATGTCCTGCTATAGGACACCAAGTGTAGACTGTCACTATCTGGAGAATATGTCCTGCTATAGGCCACCAAGTGTAGACTGTCACTATCTGGAGAATATGATCTGTTATAGGACACCAAGAGTAGACTGTCACTATCTGGAGAATATGATCTGTTATAGGCCAACAAGTGTAGACTGTCACTATCTGGAGAATATGATCTGCTATAGGACACCAATTGTAGCCTGCACTATCTGGAGAATATGACCTGCTATAGGACACCAAGTGTAGACTGTCACTATCTGGAGAATATGATCTGCTAAAGGACAAGTGTAGACTGTCACTATCTGGAGAATATGATCTGTTATAGAACACCAAGTGTAGACTGTCACTATCTGGAGAATATGATCTGCTATAGGACAAGTTTAGACTGTCACTATCTGGAGAATATGATCTGTTATAGGACACCAAGTGTAGACTGTCACTATCTGGAGAATATGTCCTGCTATAGGACACCAAGTGTAGACTGTCACTATCTGGAGAATATGATCTGCTAAAGGACAAGTGTAGACTGTCAGTATCTGGAGAATATGTCATGTTATAGGACACCAAGTGTAGACTGTCACTATCTGGAGAATATGATCTGCTATAGGACACCAAGTATAGACTGTCACTATCTGGAGAATATGATCTGCTATAGACCACCAAGTGTAGACTGTCACTATCTGGAGAATATGTCCTGCTATAGGACACCAAGTGTAGACTGTCACTATCTAGAGAATATGTCCTGCTATAGGCCACCAAGTGTAGACTGTCACTATCTGGATAATATGATCTGTTATATGACACCAAGTGTAGACTGTCAATATCTGGAGAATATGATCTGCTAAAGGACAAGTGTAGACTGTCACTATCTGGATAATATGATCTGTTATAGGACACCAAGTGTAGACTGTCACTATCTGGAGAATATGATCTGCTATAGGACAGCAAGTGTAGACTGTCACTATCTGGAGAATATGATCTGTTATAGGACACCAAGTGTAGACTGTCACTATCTGGAGAATATGATCTGTTATAGGACACCATGTGTAGACTGTCACTATCTGGAGAATATGTCCTGCTATAGGACACCAAGTGTAGACTGTCACTATCTGGATAATATGATCTGTTATATGACACCAAGTGTAGACTGTCACTATCTGGAGAATATGATCTGCTATAGGACAAGTGTAGACTGTCACTCTCTGGAGAATATGATCTGTTATAGGACACCAAGTTTAGACTGTCACTATCTGGAGAATATGATCTGCTATAGGACAAGTGTAGACTGTCACTATCTGGAGAATACGATCTGTTATAGGACACCAAGTGTAGACTGTTACTATCTGGAGAATATGTCCTGCTATAGGACACCATGTTTAGACTGTCACTATCTGGAGAATATGATCTGTTATAGGACACCATGTGTAGACTGTCACTATCTGGAGAATATGTCCTGCTATAGGACACCAAGTGTAGACTGTCACTATCTGGATAATATGATCTGTTATATGACACCAAGTGTAGACTGTCAATATCTGGAGAATATGATCTGCTAAAGGACAAGTGTAGACTGTCACTATCTGGAGAATATGATCTGCTATAGGACAGCAAGTGTAGACTGTCACTATCTGGAGAATATGATCTGTTATAGGACACCAAGTGTAGACTGTCACTATCTGGAGAATATGACCTGCTATAGACCACCAAGTGTAGACTGTCACTATCTGGAGAATATGTCCTGCTATAGGACACCAAGTGTAGACTGTCACTATCTGGAGAATATGATCTGCTATAGGACACCAAGTGTAGACTGTCACTATCTGGAGAATATGATCTGTTATAGGACACTAAGTGTAGACTGTCACTATCTGGAGAATATGATCTGTTATAGGACACCAAGTGTAGACTGTCACTATCTTGAGAATATGTCCTGCTATAGGACACCAAGTGTAGACTGTCACTATCTGGAGAATATGATCTGCTATAGGACACCAAGTGTAGACTGTCACTATCTGGAGAATATGATCTGTTATAGGACACTAAGTGTAGACTGTCACTATCTGAAGAATATGATCTGTTATAGGACACCAAGTGTAGACTGTCACTATCTGGAGAATATGATCTGTTATAGGACACCAAGTGTAGACTGTCACTATCTGGAGAATATGATCTGCTATAGGACACCAAGTGTAGACTGTCACTATCTGGAGAATATGATCTGTTATAGGACACCAAGTGTAGACTGTCACTATCTGGAGAATTTGTCATGCTATAGACCACCAAGTGTAGACTGTCACTATCTGGAGAATATGTCCTGCTATAGGACACCAAGTGTAGACTGTCACTATCTGGAGAATATACTCTGTTATAGGACACCAAGTGTAGACTGTCACTATCTGGAGAATATGATCTGCTATAGGACACCAAGTGTAGACTGTCAGTATCTGGAGAATATGTCAAGTTATAGGACACCAAGTGTAGACTGTCACTATCTGGAGAACATGTCCTTCTATAGAACACCAAGTGTAGACTGTCACTAACTGGAGAATATGATCTGCTATAGGACACCAAGTGTAGACTGTCACTATCTGGAGAATATGATCTGCTATAGGACACCAAGTGTAGACTGTCACTATCTGGAGAACATGTCCTTCTATAGAACACCAAGTGTAGACTGTCACTTTCTGGAGAATATGATCTGCTATAGGACACAAAGTGTAGACTGTCACTATCTGGAGAATATGATCTGCTATAGGACACCAAGTGTAGACTGTCACTATCTGGAGAACATGTCCTTCTATAGAACACCAAGTGTAGACTGTCACTTTCTGGAGAATATGATCTGCTATAGGACACAAAGAGTAGACTGTCACTATCTGGAGAATATGTCCTGCTATAGGACACCAAGTGTAGACTGTCACTATCTGGAGAATATGTCCTGCTATAGGCCACCAAGTGTAGACTGTCACTATCTGGAGAATATGATCTGTTATAGGACACCAAGAGTAGACTGTCACTATCTGGAGAATATGATCTGTTATAGGCCAACAAGTGTAGACTGTCACTATCTGGAGAATATGATCTGCTATAGGACACCAATTGTAGCCTGCACTATCTGGAGAATATGACCTGCTATAGGACACCAAGTGTAGACTGTCACTATCTGGAGAATATGATCTGCTAAAGGACAAGTGTAGACTGTCACTATCTGGAGAATATGATCTGTTATAGAACACCAAGTGTAGACTGTCACTATCTGGAGAATATGATCTGCTATAGGACAAGTTTAGACTGTCACTATCTGGAGAATATGATCTGTTATAGGACACCAAGTGTAGACTGTCACTATCTGGAGAATATGTCCTGCTATAGGACACCAAGTGTAGACTGTCACTATCTGGAGAATATGATCTGCTAAAGGACAAGTGTAGACTGTCAGTATCTGGAGAATATGTCATGTTATAGGACACCAAGTGTAGACTGTCACTATCTGGAGAATATGATCTGCTATAGGACACCAAGTATAGACTGTCACTATCTGGAGAATATGATCTGCTATAGACCACCAAGTGTAGACTGTCACTATCTGGAGAATATGTCCTGCTATAGGACACCAAGTGTAGACTGTCACTATCTAGAGAATATGTCCTGCTATAGGCCACCAAGTGTAGACTGTCACTATCTGGATAATATGATCTGTTATATGACACCAAGTGTAGACTGTCAATATCTGGAGAATATGATCTGCTAAAGGACAAGTGTAGACTGTCACTATCTGGATAATATGATCTGTTATAGGACACCAAGTGTAGACTGTCACTATCTGGAGAATATGATCTGCTATAGGACAGCAAGTGTAGACTGTCACTATCTGGAGAATATGATCTGTTATAGGACACCAAGTGTAGACTGTCACTATCTGGAGAATATGATCTGTTATAGGACACCATGTGTAGACTGTCACTATCTGGAGAATATGTCCTGCTATAGGACACCAAGTGTAGACTGTCACTATCTGGATAATATGATCTGTTATATGACACCAAGTGTAGACTGTCACTATCTGGAGAATATGATCTGCTATAGGACAAGTGTAGACTGTCACTCTCTGGAGAATATGATCTGTTATAGGACACCAAGTTTAGACTGTCACTATCTGGAGAATATGATCTGCTATAGGACAAGTGTAGACTGTCACTATCTGGAGAATACGATCTGTTATAGGACACCAAGTGTAGACTGTTACTATCTGGAGAATATGTCCTGCTATAGGACACCATGTTTAGACTGTCACTATCTGGAGAATATGATCTGTTATAGGACACCATGTGTAGACTGTCACTATCTGGAGAATATGTCCTGCTATAGGACACCAAGTGTAGACTGTCACTATCTGGATAATATGATCTGTTATATGACACCAAGTGTAGACTGTCAATATCTGGAGAATATGATCTGCTAAAGGACAAGTGTAGACTGTCACTATCTGGAGAATATGATCTGCTATAGGACAGCAAGTGTAGACTGTCACTATCTGGAGAATATGATCTGTTATAGGACACCAAGTGTAGACTGTCACTATCTGGAGAATATGACCTGCTATAGACCACCAAGTGTAGACTGTCAGTATCTGGAGAATATGATCTGCTATAGGACACCAAGTGTAGACTGTCACTATCTGGAGAATATGTCCTGCTATAGGACACCAAGTGTAGACTGTCACTATCTGGAGAATATGATCTGCTATAGGACACCAAGTGTAGACTGTCACTATCTGGAGAATATGATCTGTTATAGGACACTAAGTGTAGACTGTCACTATCTGGAGAATATGATCTGTTATAGGACACCAAGTGTAGACTGTCACTATCTGGAGAATATGTCCTGCTATAGGACACCAAGTGTAGACTGTCACTATCTGGAGAATATGATCTGCTATAGGACACTAAGTGTAGACTGTCACTATCTGGAGAATATGATCTGTTATAGGACACCAAGTGTAGACTGTCACTATCTGGAGAATATGTCCTGCTATAGGACACCAAGTGTAGACTGTCACTATCTGGAGAATATGATCTGCTATAGGACACCAAGTGTAGACTGTCACTATCTGGATAATATGATCTGTTATATGACACCAAGTGTAGACTGTCAATATCTGGAGAATATGATCTGCTAAAGGACAAGTGTAGACTGTCACTATCTGGATAATATGATCTGTTATAGGACACCAAGTGTAGACTGTCACTATCTGGAGAATATGATCTGCTATAGGACAGCAAGTGTAGACTGTCACTATCTGGAGAATATGATCTGTTATAGGACACTAAGTGTAGACTGTCACTATCTGGAGAATATGATCTGTTATAGGACACCAAGTGTAGACTGTCACTATCTGGAGAATATGTCCTGCTATAGGACACCAAGTGTAGACTGTCACTATCTGGAGAATATGATCTGCTATAGGACACCAAGTGTAGACTGTCACTATCTGGAGAATATTATCTGTTATAGGACACTAAGTGTAGACTGTCACTATCTGGAGAATATGATCTGTTATAGGACACCAAGTGTAGACTGTCACTATCTGGAGAATATGTCCTGCTATAGGACACCAAGTGTAGACTGTCACTATCTGGAGAATATGATCTGCTATAGGACACCAAGTGTAGACTGTCACTATCTGGAGAATATGATCTGCTATAGGACACTAAGTGTAGACTGTCACTATCTGGAGAATATGATCTGTTATAGGACACCAAGTGTAGACTGTCACTATCTGGAGAATATGTCCTGCTATAGGACACCAAGTGTAGACTGTCACTATCTGGAGAATATGATCTGCTATAGGACACCAAGTGTAGACTGTCACTATCTGGATAATATGATCTGTTATATGACACCAAGTGTAGACTGTCAATATCTGGAGAATATGATCTGCTAAAGGACAAGTGTAGACTGTCACTATCTGGATAATATGATCTGTTATAGGACACCAAGTGTAGACTGTCACTATCTGGAGAATATGATCTGCTATAGGACAGCAAGTGTAGACTGTCACTATCTGGAGAATATGATCTGTTATAGGACACTAAGTGTAGACTGTCACTATCTGGAGAATATGATCTGTTATAGGACACCAAGTGTAGACTGTCACTATCTGGAGAATATGTCCTGCTATAGGACACCAAGTGTAGACTGTCACTATCTGGAGAATATGATCTGCTATAGGACACCAAGTGTAGACTGTCACTATCTGGATAATATTATCTGTTATATGACACCAAGTGTAGACTGTCAATATCTGGAGAATATGATCTGCTAAAGGACAAGTGTAGACTGTCACTATCTGGATAATATGATCTGTTATAGGACACCAAGTGTAGACTGTCACTATCTGGAGAATATGATCTGCTATAGGACAGCAAGTGTAGACTGTCACTATCTGGAGAATATGATCTGTTATATGACACCAAGTGTAGACTGTCAATATCTGGAGAATATGATCTGCTAAAGGACAAGTGTAGACTGTCACTATCTGGAGAATATGATCTGCTATAGGACAGCAAGTGTAGACTGTCACTCTCTGGAGAATATGATCTGTTATAGGACACCAAGTGTAGACTGTCACTATCTGGAGAATATGATCTGCTATAGGACAGCAAGTGTAGACTGTCACTATCTGGAGAATATGATCTGCTATAGGACACCAAGTGTAGACTGTCACTATCTGGAGAATATGTCCTGCTATAGGACACCAAGTGTAGACTGTCACTATCTGGAGAATATGATCTGCTATAGGACACCAAGTGTAGACTGTCACTATCTGGAGAATATGATCTGTTATAGGACACTAAGTGTAGACTGTCACTATCTGGAGAATATGATCTGTTATAGGACACCAAGTGTAGACTGTCACTATCTGGAGAATATGTCCTGCTATAGGACACCAAGTGTACACTGTCACTATCTGGAGAATATGATCTGCTATAGGACACTAAGTGTAGACTGTCACTATCTGGAGAATATGATCTGTTATAGGACACCAAGTGTAGACTGTCACTATCTGGAGAATATGTCCTGCTATAGGACACCAAGTGTAGACTGTCACTATCTGGAGAATATGATCTGCTATAGGACACCAAGTGTAGACTGTCACTATCTGGATAATATGATCTGTTATATGACACCAAGTGTAGACTGTCAATATCTGGAGAATATGATCTGCTAAAGGACAAGTGTAGACTGTCACTATCTGGATAATATGATCTGTTATAGGACACCAAGTGTAGACTGTCACTATCTGGAGAATATGATCTGCTATAGGACAGCAAGTGTAGACTGTCACTATCTGGAGAATATGATCTGTTATAGGACGCTAAGTGTAGACTGTCACTATCTGGAGAATATGATCTGTTATAGGACACCAAGTGTAGACTGTCACTATCTGGAGAATATGTCCTGCTATAGGACACCAAGTGTAGACTGTCACTATCTGGAGAATATGATCTGCTATAGGACACCAAGTGTAGACTGTCACTATCTGGAGAATATTATCTGTTATAGGACACTAAGTGTAGACTGTCACTATCTGGAGAATATGATCTGTTATAGGACACCAAGTGTAGACTGTCACTATCTGGAGAATATGTCCTGCTATAGGACACCAAGTGTAGACTGTCACTATCTGGAGAATATGATCTGCTATAGGACACCAAGTGTAGACTGTCACTATCTGGAGAATATGATCTGCTATAGGACACTAAGTGTAGACTGTCACTATCTGGAGAATATGATCTGTTATAGGACACCAAGTGTAGACTGTCACTATCTGGAGAATATGTCCTGCTATAGGACACCAAGTGTAGACTGTCACTATCTGGAGAATATGATCTGCTATAGGACACCAAGTGTAGACTGTCACTATCTGGATAATATGATCTGTTATATGACACCAAGTGTAGACTGTCAATATCTGGAGAATATGATCTGCTAAAGGACAAGTGTAGACTGTCACTATCTGGATAATATGATCTGTTATAGGACACCAAGTGTAGACTGTCACTATCTGGAGAATATGATCTGCTATAGGACAGCAAGTGTAGACTGTCACTATCTGGAGAATATGATCTGTTATAGGACACTAAGTGTAGACTGTCACTATCTGGAGAATATGATCTGTTATAGGACACCAAGTGTAGACTGTCACTATCTGGAGAATATGTCCTGCTATAGGACACCAAGTGTAGACTGTCACTATCTGGAGAATATGATCTGCTATAGGACACCAAGTGTAGACTGTCACTATCTGGATAATATGATCTGTTATATGACACCAAGTGTAGACTGTCAATATCTGGAGAATATGATCTGCTAAAGGACAAGTGTAGACTGTCACTATCTGGATAATATGATCTGTTATAGGACACCAAGTGTAGACTGTCACTATCTGGAGAATATGATCTGCTATAGGACAGCAAGTGTAGACTGTCACTATCTGGAGAATATGATCTGTTATATGACACCAAGTGTAGACTGTCAATATCTGGAGAATATGATCTGCTAAAGGACAAGTGTAGACTGTCACTATCTGGAGAATATGATCTGCTATAGGACAGCAAGTGTAGACTGTCACTCTCTGGAGAATATGATCTGTTATAGGACACCAAGTGTAGACTGTCACTATCTGGAGAATATGATCTGCTATAGGACAGCAAGTGTAGACTGTCACTATCTGGAGAATATTATCTGTTATAGGACACCAAGTGTAGACTGTCACTATCTGGAGAATATGATCTGTTATAGGACACCATGTGTAGACTGTCAATATCTGGAGAATATGTCCTGCTATAGGACACCAAGTGTACACTGTCACTATCTGGAGAATATGATCTGTTATAGGACACCAAGTGTAGACTGTCACTATCTGGAGAATATGATCTGCTATAGGACAAGTGTAGACTGTCACTATCTGGAGAATACGATCTGTTATAGGACACCAAGTGTAGACTGTTACTATCTGGAGAATATGTCCTGCTATAGGACACCATGTTTAGACTGTCACTATCTGGAGAATATGATCTGTTATAGGACACCATGTGTAGACTGTCACTATCTGGAGAATATGTCCTGCTATAGGACACCAAGTGTAGACTGTCACTATCTGGATAATATGATCTGTTATATGACACCAAGTGTAGACTGTCAATATCTGGAGAATATGATCTGCTAAAGGACAAGTGTAGACTGTCACTATCTGGAGAATATGATCTGCTATAGGACAGCAAGTGTAGACTGTCACTATCTGGAGAATATGATCTGTTATAGGACACCAAGTGTAGACTGTCACTATCTGGAGAATATGATCTGTTATAGGACACCATGTGTAGACTGTCAATATCTGGAGAATATGTCCTGCTATAGGACAACAATTGTAGACTGTCAATATCTGGAGAATATGATCTGCTAAAGGACAAGTGTAGACTGTCACTTTCTGGAGAATATGATATGTTATAGGACACCAAGTGTAGACTGTCACTATCTGGAGAATATGATCTGCTATAGGACAAGTGTAGACTGTCACTCTCTGGAGAATATGATCTGTTATAGGACACCAAGTGTAGACTGTCACTATCTGGAGAATATGATCTGCTATAGGACAAGTGTAGACTGTCACTATCTGGAGAATATGATCTGTTATAGGACACCAAGTGTAGACTGTTACTATCTGGAGAATATGTCCTGCTATAGGACACCAAGTGTAGACTGTCACTATCTGGATAATATGATCTGTTATAGGACACCAAGTGTGGAATGTCACTATCTGGAGAATATGATCTGCTAAAGGACAAGTGTAGACTGTCACTATCTGGAGAATATGATCTGTTATAGGACACCATGTGTAGACTGTCAATATCTGGAGAATATGTCCTGCTATAGGACACCAAGTGTAGACTGTTACTATCTGGAGAATATGATCTGCTAAAGGACAAGTGTAGACTGTCACTTTCTGGAGAATATGATATGTTATAGGACACCAAGTGCAGACTGTCACTATCTGGAGAATATGATCTGCTATAGGACAAGTGTAGACTGTCACTATCTGGAGAATATGATCTGTTATAGGACACCAAGTGTAGACTGTTACTATCTGGAGAATATGTCCTGCTATAGGACACCATGTTTAGACTGTCACTATCTGGAGAATATGATCTGTTATAGGACACCATGTGTAGACTTTCACTATCTGGAGAATATGTCCTGCTATAGGACACCAAGTGTAGACTGTCACTATCTGGATAATATGATCTGTTATATGACATTAAGTGTAGACTGTCAATATCTGGAGAATATGATCTGCTAAAGGACAAGTGTAGACTGTCACTATCTGGAGAATATGATCTGCTATAGGACAGCAAGTGTAGACTGTCACTATCTGGAGAATATGATCTGTTATAGGACACCAAGTGTAGACTGTCACTATCTGGAGAATATGATCTGCTATAGGACAGCAAGTGTAGACTGTCACTATCTGGAGAATATTATCTGTTATAGGACACCAAGTGTAGACTGTCACTATCTGGAGAATATGATCTGTTATAGGACACCATGTGTAGACTGTCAATATCTGGAGAATATGTCCTGCTATAGGACACCAAGTGTAGACTGTCACTATCTGGAGAATATGATCTGCTAAAGGACAAGTGTAGACTGTCACTTTCTGGAGAATATGATATGTTATAGGACACCAAGTGTAGACTGTCACTATCTGGAGAATATGATATGCTATAGGACAAGTGTAGACTGTCACTCTCTGGAGAATATGATCTGTTATAGGACACCAAGTGTAGACTGTCACTATCTGGAGAATATGATCTGCTATAGGACAAGTGTAGACTGTCACTATCTGGAGAATATGATCTGTTATAGGACACCAAGTGTAGACTGTTACTATCTGGAGAATATGTCCTGCTATAGGACACCATGTTTAGACTGTCACTATCTGGAGAATATGTCCTGCTATAGGACACCAAGTGTAGACTGTCACTATCTGGATAATATGATCTGTTATAGGACACCAAGTGTAGACTGTCACTATCTGGAGAATATGATCTGCTAAAGGACAAGTGTAGACTGTCACTATCTGGAGAATATGATCTGTTATAGGACACCAAGTGTAGACTGTCACTATCTGGAGAATATGATCTGTTATAGGACACCATGTGTAGACTGTTACTATCTGGAGAATATGATCTGCTAAAGGGCAAGTGTAGACTGTCACTATCTGGAGAATATGATCTGCTATAGGACAGCAAGTGTAGACTGTCACTATCTGGAGAATATGATCTGTTATAGGACACCAAGTGTAGACTGTCACTATCTGGAGAATATGATCTGTTATAGGACACCATGTGTAGACTGTCAATATCTGGAGAATATGTCCTGCTATAGGACACCAAGTGTAGACTGTCACTATCTGGAGAATATGATCTGCTAAAGGACAAGTGTAGACTGTCACTTTCTGGAGAATATGATATGTTATAGGACACCAAGTGTAGACTGTCACTATCTGGAGAATATGATCTGCTATAGGACAAGTGTAGACTGTCACTCTCTGGAGAATATGATCTGTTATAGGACACCACGTTTAGACTGTCACTATCTGGAGAATATGATCTGCTATAGGACAAGTGTAGACTGTCACTATCTGGAGAATACGATCTGTTATAGGACACCATGTTTAGACTGTCACTATCTGGAGAATATGATCTGTTATAGGACACCATGTGTAGACTGTCACTATCTGGAGAATATGTCCTGCTATAGGACACCAAGTGTAGACTGTCACTATCTGGAGAATATGATCTGTTATAGGACACCAAGTGTAGACTGTTACTATCTGGAGAATATGTCCTGCTATAGGACACCATGTTTAGACTGTCACTATCTGGAGAATATGTCCTGCTATAGGACACCAAGTGTAGACTGTCACTATCTGGATAATATGATCTGTTATAGGACACCAAGTGTAGACTGTCACTATCTGGAGAATATGATCTGCTAAAGGACAAGTGTAGACTGTCACTATCTGGAGAATATGATCTGTTATAGGACACCAAGTGTAGACTGTCACTATCTGGAGAATATGATCTGTTATAGGACACCATGTGTAGACTGTTACTATCTGGAGAATATGATCTGCTAAAGGGCAAGTGTAGACTGTCACTATCTGGAGAATATGATCTGCTATAGGACACCATGTTTAGACTGTCACTATCTGGAGAATATGATCTGTTATAGGACACCATGTGTAGACTGTCACTATCTGGAGAATATGTCCTGCTATAGGACACCAAGTGTAGACTGTCACTATCTGGATAATATGATCTGTTATATGACACCAAGTGTAGACTGTCAATATCTGGAGAATATGATCTGCTAAAGGACAAGTGTAGACTGTCACTATCTGGAGAATATGATCTGCTATAGGACAGCAAGTGTAGACTGTCACTATCTGGAGAATATGATCTGCTATAGGACAGCAAGTGTAGACTGTCACTATCTGGAGAATATGATCTGTTATAGGACACTAAGTGTAGACTGTCACTATCTGGAGAATATGTCCTGCTATAGGACACCAAGTGTAGACTGTCACTATCTGGAGAATATGATCTGCTATAGGACACCAAGTGTAGACTGTCACTATCTGGATAATATGATCTGTTATATGACACCAAGTGTAGACTGTCAATATCTGGAAAATATGATCTGCTAAAGGACAAGTGTAGACTGTCACTATCTGGATAATATGATCTGTTATAGGACACCAAGTGTAGACTGTCACTATCTGGAGAATATGATCTGCTATAGGACAGCAAGTGTAGACTGTCACTATCTGGAGAATATGATCTGTTATAGGACACCAAGTGTAGACTGTCACTATCTGGAGAATATGATCTGTTGTAGGACACCATGTGTAGACTGTCACTATCTGGAGAATATGTCCTGCTATAGGACACCAAGTGTAGACTGTCACTATCTGGATAATATGATCTGTTATATGACACCAAGTGTAGACTGTCAATATCTGGAGAATATGATCTGCTAAAGGACAAGTGTAGACTGTCACTATCTGGAGAATATGATCTGCTATAGGACAGCAAGTGTAGACTGTCACTCTCTGGAGAATATGATCTGTTATAGGACACCAAGTGTAGACTGTCACTATCTGGATAATATGATCTGTTATATGACACCAAGTGTAGACTGTCAATATCTGGAAAATATGATCTGCTAAAGGACAAGTGTAGACTGTCACTATCTGGATAATATGATCTGTTATAGGACACCAAGTGTAGACTGTCACTATCTGGAGAATATGATCTGCTATAGGACAGCAAGTGTAGACTGTCACTATCTGGAGAATATGATCTGTTATAGGACACCAAGTGTAGACTGTCACTATCTGGAGAATATGATCTGTTGTAGGACACCATGTGTAGACTGTCACTATCTGGAGAATATGTCCTGCTATAGGACACCAAGTGTAGACTGTCACTATCTGGATAATATGATCTGTTATATGACACCAAGTGTAGACTGTCAATATCTGGAGAATATGATCTGCTAAAGGACAAGTGTAGACTGTCACTATCTGGAGAATATGATCTGCTATAGGACAGCAAGTGTAGACTGTCACTCTCTGGAGAATATGATCTGTTATAGGACACCAAGTGTAGACTGTCACTATCTGGAGAATATGATCTGTTATAGGACACCAAGTGTAGACTGTCACTATCTGGAGAATATGATCTGTTATAGGACACCATGTGTAGACTGTCAATATCTGGAGAATATGTCCTGCTACAGGACACCAAGTGTAGACTGTCACTATCTGGAGAATATGATCTGCTAAAGGACAAGTGTAGACTGTCACTTTCTGGAGAATATGATATGTTATAGGACACCAAGTGTAGACTGTCACTATCTGGAGAATATGATCTGCTATAGGACAAGTGTAGACTGTCACTCTCTGGAGAATATGATCTGTTATAGGACACCAAGTGTAGACTGTCACTATCTGGAGAATATGATCTGCTATAGGACAGCAAGTGTAGACTGTCACTATCTGGAGAATATGATCTGTTATAGGACACCAAGTGTAGACTGTCACTATCTGGAGAATATGATCTGTTATAGGACACCATGTGTAGACTGTCAATATCTGGAGAATATGTCCTGCTATAGGACACCAAGTGTAGACTGTCACTATCTGGAGAATATGATCTGCTAAAGGACAAGTGTAGACTGTCACTTTCTGGAGAATATGATATGTTATAGGACACCAAGTGTAGACTGTCACTATCTGGAGAATATGATCTGCTATAGGACAAGTGTAGACTGTCACTCTCTGGAGAATATGATCTGTTATAGGACACCAAGTTTAGACTGTCACTATCTGGAGAATATGATCTGCTATAGGACAAGTGTAGACTGTCACTATCTGGAGAATACGATCTGTTATAGGACACCATGTTTAGACTGTCACTATCTGGAGAATATGATCTGTTATAGGACACCATGTGTAGACTGTCACTATCTGGAGAATATGTCCTGCTATAGGACACCAAGTGTAGACTGTCACTATCTGGATAATATGATCTGTTATATGACACCAAGTGTAGACTGTCAATATCTGGAGAATATGATCTGCTAAAGGACAAGTGTAGACTGTCACTATCTGGATAATATGATCTGCTATAGGACAGCAAGTGTAGACTGTCACTATCTGGAGAATATGATCTGCTATAGGACAGCAAGTGTAGACTGTCACTATCTGGAGAATATGATCTGTTATAGGACACTAAGTGTAGACTGTCACTATCTGGAGAATATGTCCTGCTATAGGACACCAAGTGTAGACTGTCACTATCTGGAGAATATGATCTGCTATAGGACACCAAGTGTAGACTGTCACTATCTGGATAATATGATCTGTTATAGGACACCAAGTGTAGACTGTCACTATCTGGAGAATATGATCTGCTATAGGACAGCAAGTGTAGACTGTCACTATCTGGAGAATATGATCTGTTATAGGACACCAAGTGTAGACTGTCACTATCTGGAGAATATGATCTGTTGTAGGACACCATGTGTAGACTGTCACTATCTGGAGAATATGTCCTGCTATAGGACACCAAGTGTAGACTGTCACTATCTGGATAATATGATCTGTTATATGACACCAAGTGTAGACTGTCAATATCTGGAGAATATGATCTGCTAAAGGACAAGTGTAGACTGTCACTATCTGGAGAATATGATCTGCTATAGGACAGCAAGTGTAGACTGTCACTCTCTGGAGAATATGATCTGTTATAGGACACCAAGTGTAGACTGTCACTATCTGGATAATATGATCTGTTATATGACACCAAGTGTAGACTGTCAATATCTGGAAAATATGATCTGCTAAAGGACAAGTGTAGACTGTCACTATCTGGATAATATGATCTGTTATAGGACACCAAGTGTAGACTGTCACTATCTGGAGAATATGATCTGCTATAGGACAGCAAGTGTAGACTGTCACTATCTGGAGAATATGATCTGTTATAGGACACCAAGTGTAGACTGTCACTATCTGGAGAATATGATCTGTTGTAGGACACCATGTGTAGACTGTCACTATCTGGAGAATATGTCCTGCTATAGGACACCAAGTGTAGACTGTCACTATCTGGATAATATGATCTGTTATATGACACCAAGTGTAGACTGTCAATATCTGGAGAATATGATCTGCTAAAGGACAAGTGTAGACTGTCACTATCTGGAGAATATGATCTGCTATAGGACAGCAAGTGTAGACTGTCACTCTCTGGAGAATATGATCTGTTATAGGACACCAAGTGTAGACTGTCACTATCTGGAGAATATGATCTGTTATAGGACACCAAGTGTAGACTGTCACTATCTGGAGAATATGATCTGTTATAGGACACCATGTGTAGACTGTCAATATCTGGAGAATATGTCCTGCTACAGGACACCAAGTGTAGACTGTCACTATCTGGAGAATATGATCTGCTAAAGGACAAGTGTAGACTGTCACTTTCTGGAGAATATGATATGTTATAGGACACCAAGTGTAGACTGTCACTATCTGGAGAATATGATCTGCTATAGGACAAGTGTAGACTGTCACTCTCTGGAGAATATGATCTGTTATAGGACACCAAGTGTAGACTGTCACTATCTGGAGAATATGATCTGCTATAGGACAAGTGTAGACTGTCACTATCTGGAGAATACGATCTGTTATAGGACACCAAGTGTAGACTGTTACTATCTGGAGAATATGTCCTGCTATAGGACACCATGTTTAGACTGTCACTATCTGGAGAATATGATCTGTTATAGGACACCATGTGTAGACTGTCACTATCTGGAGAATATGTCCTGCTATAGGACACCAAGTGTAGACTGTCACTATCTGGATAATATGATCTGTTATATGACACAAAGTGTAGACTGTCAATATCTGGAGAATATGATCTGCTAAAGGACAAGTGTAGACTGTCACTATCTGGAGAATATGATCTTCTATAGGACAGCAAGTGTAGACTGTCACTATCTGGAGAATATGATATGTTATAGGACACCAAGTGTAGACTGTCACTATCTGGAGAATATGATCTGCTATAGGACAGCAAGTGTAGACTGTCACTATCTGGAGAATATGATCTGTTATAGGACACCAAGTGTAGACTGTCACTATCTGGAGAATATTATCTGTTATAGGACACCATGTGTAGACTGTCACTATCTGGAGAATATGTCCTGCTATAGGACACCAAGTGTAGACTGTCAATATCTGGAGAATATAATCTGCTAAAGGACAAGTGTAGACTGTCACTTTCTGGAGAATATGATCTGCTATAGGACAAGTGTAGACTGTCTTTATCTGGAGAATATGATCTGTTATAGGACACCAAGTGTAGACTGTTACTATCTGGAGAATATGTCCTGCTATAGGACACCATGTTTAGACTGTCACTATCTGGAGAATATGTCCTGCTATAGGACACCAAGTGTAGACTGTCACTATCTGGATAATATGATCTGTTATAGGACACCAAGTGTAGACTGTCACTATCTGGAGAATATGATCTGCTAAAAGACAAGTGTAGACTGTCACTATCTGGAGAATATGATCTGTTATAGGACACCATGTGTAGACTGTCAATATCTGGAGAATATGTCCTGCTATAGGACACCAAGTGTAGACTGTCACTATCTGGAGAATATGATCTGCTAAAGGACAAGTGTAGACTGTCACTTTCTGGAGAATATGATATGTTATAGGACACCAAGTGTAGACTGTCACTATCTGGAGAATATGATCTGCTATAGGACAAGTGTAGACTGTCACTCTCTGGAGAATATGATCTGTTATAGGACACCAAGTGTAGACTGTCACTATCTGGAGAATATGATCTGCTATAGGACAAGTGTAGACTGTCACTATCTGGAGAATACGATCTGTTATAGGACACCAAGTGTAGACTGTTACTATCTGGAGAATATGTCCTGCTATAGGACACCATGTTTAGACTGTCACTATCTGGAGAATATGATCTGTTATAGGACACCATGTGTAGACTGTCACTATCTGGAGAATATGTCCTGCTATAGGACACCAAGTGTAGACTGTCACTATCTGGATAATATGATCTGTTATATGACACCAAGTGTAGGCTGTCAATATCTGGAGAATATGATCTGCTAAAGGACAAGTGTAGACTGTCACTATCTGGAGAATATGATCTGCTATAGGACAGCAAGTGTAGACTGTCACTATCTGGAGAATATGATCTGTTATACGACACCAAGTGTAGACTGTCACTATCTGGAGAATATGATCTGCTATAGGACAGCAAGTGTAGACTGTCACTATCTGGAGAATATTATCTGTTATTGGACACCAAGTGTAGACTGTCACTATCTGGAGAATATGATCTGTTATAGGACACCATGTGTAGACTGTCAATATCTGGAGAATATGTCCTGCTATAGGACACCAAGTGTAGACTGTCACTATCTGGAGAATATGATCTGCTAAAGGACAAGTGTAGACTGTCACTTTCTGGAGAATATGATATGTTATAGGACACCAAGTGTAGACTGTCACTATCTGGAGAATATGATCTGCTATAGGACAAGTGTAGACTGTCACTCTCTGGAGAATATGATCTGTTATAGGACACCAAGTGTAGACTGTCACTATCTGGAGAATATGATCTGCTATAGGACAAGTGTAGACTGTCACTATCTGGAGAATACGATCTGTTATAGGACACCAAGTGTAGACTGTTACTATCTGGAGAATATGTCCTGCTATAGGACACCATGTTTAGACTGTCACTATCTGGAGAATATGATCTGTTATAGGACACCATGTGTAGACTGTCACTATCTGGAGAATATGTCCTGCTATAGGACACCAAGTGTAGACTGTCACTATCTGGATAATATGATCTGTTATATGACACCAAGTGTAGACTGTCAATATCTGGAGAATATGATCTGCTAAAGGACAAGTGTAGACTGTCACTATCTGGAGAATATGATCTGCTATAGGACAGCAAGTGTAGACTGTCACTATCTGGAGAATATGATCTGTTATACGACACCAAGTGTAGACTGTCACTATCTGGAGAATATGATCTGCTATAGGACAGCAAGTGTAGACTGTCACTATCTGGAGAATACGATCTGTTATAGGACACCAAGTGTAGACTGTTACTATCTGGAGAATATGTCCTGCTATAGGACACCATGTTTAGACTGTCACTATCTGGAGAATATGATCTGTTATAGGACACCATGTGTAGACTGTCACTATCTGGAGAATATGTCCTGCTATAGGACACCAAGTGTAGACTGTCACTATCTGGATAATATGATCTGTTATATGACACCAAGTGTAGACTGTCAATATCTGGAGAATATGATCTGCTAAAGGACAAGTGTAGACTGTCACTATCTGGAGAATATGATCTGCTATAGGACAGCAAGTGTAGACTGTCACTATCTGGAGAATATGATCTGTATATACGACACCAAGTGTAGACTGTCACTATCTGGAGAATATGATCTGCTATAGGACAGCAAGTGTAGACTGTCACTATCTGGAGAATATTATCTGTTATTGGACACCAAGTGTAGACTGTCACTATCTGGAGAATATGATCTGTTATAGGACACCATGTGTAGACTGTCAATATCTGGAGAATATGTCCTGCTATAGGACACCAAGTGTAGACTGTCACTATCTGGATAATATGATCTGCTAAAGGACAAGTGTAGACTGTCACTTTCTGGAGAATATGATATGTTATAGGACACCAAGTGTAGACTGTCACTATCTGGAGAATATGATCTGCTATAGGACAAGTGTAGACTGTCACTCTCTGGAGAATATGATCTGTTATAGGACACCAAGTGTAGACTGTCACTATCTGGAGAATATGATCTGCTATAGGACAAGTGTAGACTGTCACTATCTGGAGAATACGATCTGTTATAGGACACCAAGTGTAGACTGTTACTATCTGGAGAATATGTCCTGCTATAGGACACCATGTTTAGACTGTCACTATCTGGAGAATATGATCTGTTATAGGACACCATGTGTAGACTGTCACTATCTGGAGAATATGTCCTGCTATAGGACACCAAGTGTAGACTGTCACTATCTGGATAATATGATCTGTTATATGACACCAAGTGTAGACTGTCAATATCTGGAGAATATGATCTGCTAAAGGACAAGTGTAGACTGTCACTATCTGGAGAATATGATCTGCTATAGGACAGCAAGTGTAGACTGTCACTATCTGGAGAATATGATCTGTTATACGACACCAAGTGTAGACTGTCACTATCTGGAGAATATGATCTGCTATAGGACAGCAAGTGTAGACTGTCACTATCTGGAGAATACGATCTGTTATAGGACACCAAGTGTAGACTGTTACTATCTGGAGAATATGTCCTGCTATAGGACACCATGTTTAGACTGTCACTATCTGGAGAATATGATCTGTTATAGGACACCATGTGTAGACTGTCACTATCTGGAGAATATGTCCTGCTATAGGACACCAAGTGTAGACTGTCACTATCTAGAGAATATGATCTGCTATAGGACACCAAGTGTAGACTGTCAATATCTGGAGAATATGATCTGCTAAAGGACAAGTGTAGACTGTCACTATCTGGATAATATGATCTGTTATATGACACCAAGTGTAGACTGTCAATATCTGGAGAATATGATCTGCTAAAGGACAAGTGTAGACTGTCACTATCTGGAGAATATGATCTGCTATAGGACAGCAAGTGTAGACTGTCACTATCTGGAGAATATGATCTGTTATACGACACCAAGTGTAGACTGTCACTATCTGGAGAATATGATCTGCTATAGGACAGCAAGTGTAGACTGTCACTATCTGGAGAATATTATCTGTTATTGGACACCAAGTGTAGACTGTCACTATCTGGAGAATATGATCTGTTATAGGACACCATGTGTAGACTGTCAATATCTGGAGAATATGTCCTGCTATAGGACACCAAGTGTAGACTGTCACTATCTGGATAATATGATCTGCTAAAGGACAAGTGTAGACTGTCACTTTCTGGAGAATATGATATGTTATAGGACACCAAGTGTAGACTGTCACTATCTGGAGAATATGATCTGCTATAGGACAAGTGTAGACTGTCACTCTCTGGAGAATATGATCTGTTATAGGACACCAAGTGTAGACTGTCACTATCTGGAGAATATGATCTGCTATAGGACAAGTGTAGACTGTCACTATCTGGAGAATACGATCTGTTATAGGACACCAAGTGTAGACTGTTACTATCTGGAGAATATGTCCTGCTATAGGACACCATGTTTAGACTGTCACTATCTGGAGAATATGATCTGTTATAGGACACCATGTGTAGACTGTCACTATCTGGAGAATATGTCCTGCTATAGGACACCAAGTGTAGACTGTCACTATCTGGATAATATGATCTGTTATATGACACCAAGTGTAGACTGTCAATATCTGGAGAATATGATCTGCTAAAGGACAAGTGTAGACTGTCACTATCTGGAGAATATTATCTGCTATAGGACAGCAAGTGTAGACTGTCACTATCTGGAGAATATGATCTGTTATACGACACCAAGTGTAGACTGTCACTATCTGGAGAATATGATCTGCTATAGGACAGCAAGTGTAGACTGTCACTATCTGGAGAATATTATCTGTTATAGGACACCAAGTGTAGACTGTCACTATCTGGAGAATATGATCTGTTATAGGACACCATGTGTAGACTGTCAATATCTGGAGAATATGTCCTGCTATAGGACACCAAGTGTAGACTGTCACTATCTGGAGAATATGATCTGCTAAAGGACAAGTGTAGACTGTCACTTTCTGGAGAATATGATATGTTATAGGACACCAAGTGTAGACTGTCACTATCTGGAGAATATGATCTGCTATAGGACAAGTGTAGACTGTCACTCTCTGGAGAATATGATCTGTTATAGGACACCAAGTGTAGACTGTCACTATCTGGAGAATATGATCTGCTATAGGACAAGTGTAGACTGTCACTATCTGGAGAATATGATCTGTTATAGGACACCAAGTGTAGACTGTTACTATCTGGAGAATATGTCCTGCTATAGGACACCATGTTTAGACTGTCACTATCTGGAGAATATGTCCTGCTATAGGACAGCAAGTGTAGACTGTCACTATCTGGAGAATATGATCTGTTATAGGACACTAAGTGTAGACTGTCACTATCTGGAGAATATGATCTGTTATAGGACACCAAGTGTAGACTGTCACTATCTGGAGAATATGTCCTGCTATAGGACACCAAGTGTAGACTGTCACTATCTGGAGAATATGATCTGCTATAGGACACCAAGTGTAGACTGTCACTATCTGGATAATATGATCTGTTATATGACACCAAGTGTAGACTGTCAATATCTGGAAAATATGATCTGCTAAAGGACAAGTGTAGACTGTCACTATCTGGATAATATGATCTGTTATAGGACACCAAGTGTAGACTGTCACTATTTGGAGAATATGATCTGCTATAGGACAGCAAGTGTAGACTGTCACTATCTGGAGAATATGATCTGTTATAGGACACCAAGTGTAGACTGTCACTATCTGGAGAATATGATCTGTTGTAGGACACCATGTGTAGACTGTCACTATCTGGAGAATATGTCCTGCTATAGGACACCAAGAGTAGACTGTCACTATCTGGATAATATGATCTGTTATATGACACCAAGTGTAGACTGTCAATATCTGGAGAATATGATCTGCTAAAGGATAAGTGTAGACTGTCACTATCTGGAGAATATGATCTGCTATAGGACAGCAAGTGTAGACTGTCACTCTCTGGAGAATATGATCTGTTATAGGACACCAAGTGTAGACTGTCACTATCTGGAGAATATGATCTGCTATAGGACAGCAAGTGTAGACTGTCACTATCTGGAGAATATGATCTGTTATAGGACACCAAGTGTAGACTGTCACTATCTGGAGAATATGATCTGTTATAGGACACCATGTGTAGACTGTCAATATCTGGAGAATATGTCCTGCTACAGGACACCAAGTGTAGACTGTCACTATCTGGAGAATATGATCTGCTAAAGGACAAGTGCAGACTGTCACTTTCTGGAGAATATGATATGTTATAGGACACCAAGTGTAGACTGTCACTATCTGGAGAATATGATCTGCTATAGGACAAGT
Source organism: Coregonus lavaretus (assembly GCF_964263955.1). Lineage (NCBI taxonomy): Eukaryota > Metazoa > Chordata > Actinopteri > Salmoniformes > Salmonidae > Coregonus > Coregonus lavaretus. Next base: position 92,915,992 of record NC_139988.1, on the reverse strand, counting down.
GTAGACTGTCACTATCTGGAGAATACGATCTGTTATAGGACACCAAGTGTAGACTGTTACTATCTGGAGAATATGTCCTGCTATAGGACACCATGTTTAGACTGTCACTATCTGGAGAATATGATCTGTTATAGGACACCATGTGTAGACTGTCACTATCTGGAGAATATGTCCTGCTATAGGACACCAAGTGTAGACTGTCACTATCTGGATAATATGATCTGTTATATGACACAAAGTGTAGACTGTCAATATCTGGAGAATATGATCTGCTAAAGGACAAGTGTAGACTGTCACTATCTGGAGAATATGATCTGCTATAGGACAGCAAGTGTAGACTGTCACTATCTGGAGAATATGATATGTTATAGGACACCAAGTGTAGACTGTCACTATCTGGAGAATATGATCTGCTATAGGACAGCAAGTGTAGACTGTCACTATCTGGAGAATATGATCTGTTATAGGACACCAAGTGTAGACTGTCACTATCTGGAGAATATGATCTGTTATAGGACACCATGTGTAGACTGTCACTATCTGGAGAATATGTCCTGCTATAGGACACCAAGTGTAGACTGTCAATATCTGGAGAATATGATCTGCTAAAGGACAAGTGTAGACTGTCACTTTCTGGAGAATATGATCTGCTATAGGACAAGTGTAGACTGTCTTTATCTGGAGAATATGATCTGTTATAGGACACCAAGTGTAGACTGTTACTATCTGGAGAATATGTCCTGCTATAGGACACCATGTTTAGACTGTCACTATCTGGAGAATATGTCCTGCTATAGGACACCAAGTGTAGACTGTCACTATCTGGATAATATGATCTGTTATAGGACACCAAGTGTAGACTGTCACTATCTGGAGAATATGATCTGCTAAAGGACAAGTGTAGACTGTCACTATCTGGAGAATATGATCTGTTATAGGACACCATGTGTAGACTGTCAATATCTGGAGAATATGTCCTGCTATAGGACACCAAGTGTAGACTGTCACTATCTGGAGAATATGATCTGCTAAAGGACAAGTGTAGACTGTCACTTTCTGGAGAATATGATATGTTATAGGACACCAAGTGTAGACTGTCACTATCTGGAGAATATGATCTGCTATAGGACAAGTGTAGACTGTCACTCTCTGGAGAATATGATCTGTTATAGGACACCAAGTGTAGACTGTCACTATCTGGAGAATATGATCTGCTATAGGACAAGTGTAGACTGTCACTATCTGGAGAATACGATCTGTTATAGGACACCAAGTGTAGACTGTTACTATCTGGAGAATATGTCCTGCTATAGGACACCATGTTTAGACTGTCACTATCTGGAGAATATGATCTGTTATAGGACACCATGTGTAGACTGTCACTATCTGGAGAATATGTCCTGCTATAGGACACCAAGTGTAGACTGTCACTATCTGGATAATATGATCTGTTATATGACACCAAGTGTAGACTGTCAATATCTGGAGAATATGATCTGCTAAAGGACAAGTGTAGACTGTCACTATCTGGAGAATATGATCTGTTATACGACACCAAGTGTAGACTGTCACTATCTGGAGAATATGATCTGCTATAGGACAGCAAGTGTAGACTGTCACTATCTGGAGAATATTATCTGTTATAGGACACCAAGTGTAGACTGTCACTATCTGGAGAATATGATCTGTTATAGGACACCATGTGTAGACTGTCAATATCTGGAGAATATGTCCTGCTATAGGACACCAAGTGTAGACTGTCACTATCTGGAGAATATGATCTGCTAAAGGACAAGTGTAGACTGTCACTTTCTGGAGAATATGATATGTTATAGGACACCAAGTGTAGACTGTCACTATCTGGAGAATATTATCTGCTATAGGACAAGTGTAGACTGTCACTCTCTGGAGAATATGATCTGTTATAGGACACCAAGTGTAGACTGTCACTATCTGGAGAATATGATCTGCTATAGGACAAGTGTAGACTGTCACTATCTGGAGAATATGATCTGTTATAGGACACCAAGTGTAGACTGTTACTATCTGGAGAATATGTCCTGCTATAGGACACCATGTTTAGACTGTCACTATCTGGAGAATATGTCCTGCTATAGGACACCAAGTGTAGACTGTCACTATCTGGATAATATGATCTGTTATAGGACACCAAGTGTAGACTGTCACTATCTGGAGAATATGATCTGCTAAAGGACAAGTGTAGACTGTCACTATCTGGAGAATATGATCTGTTATAGGACACCATGTGTAGACTGTTACTATCTGGAGAATATGATCTGCTAAAGGGCAAGTGTAGACTGTCAAAATCTGGAGAATATGATCTGCTAAAGGACAAGTGTAGACTGTCACTTTCTGGAGAATATGATATGTTATAGGACACCAAGTGTAGACTGTCACTATCTGGAGAATATGATCTGCTATAGGACAAGTGTAGACTGTCACTATCTGGAGAATATGATCTGCTAAAAGGACAAGTTTAGACTGTCACTATCTGGAGAATATGATCTGTTTTAGGACACCAAGTGTAGACTGTCACTATCTGGAGAATATGATCTGCTAAAGGACAAGTGTAGACTGTCACTATCTGGAGAATATGATCTGTTATAGGACACCAAGTGTAGACTGTCACTATCTGGAGAATATGATCTGTTATAGGACACCAAGTGTAGACTGTCACTATCTGGAGAATATGTCCTGCTATAGGACACCATGTTTAGACTGTCACTATCTGGAGAATATGTCCTGCTATAGGACACCAAGTGTAGACTGTCACTATCTGGATAATATGATCTGCTAAAGGACAAGTGTAGACTGTCAGTATCTGGAGAATATGTCATGTTATAGGACACCAAGTGTAGACTGTCACTATCTGGAGAATATGATCTGCTATAGGACACCAAGTGTAGACTGTCACTATCTGGAGAATATGATCTGCTATAGACCACCAAGTGTAGACTGTCACTATCTGGAGAATATGTCCTGCTATAGGACACCAAGTGTAGACTGTCACTATCTGGAGAATATGTCCTGCTATAGGCCACCAAGTGTAGACTGTCACTATCTGGATAATATGATCTGTTATAGGACACCAAGTGTAGACTGTCACTATCTGGAGAATATGATCTGCTAAAGGACAAGTGTAGACTGTCACTATCTGGAGAATATGATCTGCTAAAGGACAAGTGTAGACTGTCAGTATCTGGATAATATGTTATGTTATAGGACACCAAGTGTAGACTGTCACTATCTGGAGAATATGATCTGCTATAGGACAAGTGTAGACTGTCACTATCTGGAGAATATGATCTGTTATAGGACACCAAGTGTAGACTGTTACTATCTGGAGAATATGTCCTGCTATAGGACACCATGTTTAGACTGTCACTATCTGGAGAATATGTCCTGCTATAGGACACCAAGTGTAGACTGTCACTATCTGGATAATATGATCTGTTATAGGACACCAAGTGTAGACTGTCACTATCTGGAGAATATGATCTGCTAAAGGACAAGTGTAGACTGTCACTATCTGGAGAATATGATCTGTTATAGGACACCAAGTGTAGACTGTCACTATCTGGAGAATATGATCTGTTATAGGACACCATGTGTAGACTGTTACTATCTGGAGAATATGATCTGCTAAACGGCAAGTGTAGACTGTCACTATCTGGAGAATATGATCTGCTAAAGGACAAGTGTAGACTGTCACTTTCTGGAGAATATGATATGTTATAGGACACCAAGTGTAGACTGTCACTATCTGGAGAATATGATCTGCTATAGGACAAGTGTAGACTGTCACTATCTGGAGAATATGATCTGCTAAAAGGACAAGTTTAGACTGTCACTATCTGGAGAATATGATCTGTTTTAGGACACCAAGTGTAGACTGTCACTATCTGGAGAATATGATCTGCTAAAGGACAAGTGTAGACTGTCACTATCTGGAGAATATGATCTGTTATAGGACACCATGTGTAGACTGTTACTATCTGGAGAATAAAATCTGCTAAACGGCAAGTGTAGACTGTCACTATCTGGAGAATATGATCTGCTAAAGGACAAGTGTAGACTGTCACTTTCTGGAGAATATGATATGTTATAGGACACCAAGTGTAGACTGTCACTATCTGGAGAATATGATCTGTTAAAGGACAAGTGTAGACTGTCACTATCTGGAGAATATGATCTGCTAAAGGACAAGTGTAGACTGTCACTTTCTGGAGAATATGATATGTTATAGGACACCAAGTGTAGACTGTCACTATCTGGAGAATATTATCTGCTATAGGACAAGTGTAGACTGTCACTCTCTGGAGAATATGATCTGTTATAGGACACCAAGTGTAGACTGTCACTATCTGGAGAATATGATCTGCTATAGGACAAGTGTAGACTGTCACTATCTGGAGAATATGATCTGTTATAGGACACCAAGTGTAGACTGTTACTATCTGGAGAATAAGTCCTGCTATAGGACACCATGTTTAGACTGTCACTATCTGGAGAATATGTCCTGCTATAGGACACCAAGTGTAGACTGTCACTATCTGGATAATATGATCTGTTATAGGACACCAAGTGTAGACTGTCACTATCTGGAGAATATGATCTGCTAAAGGACAAGTGTAGACTGTCACTATCTGGAGAATATGATCTGTTATAGGACACCAAGTGTAGACTGTCACTATCTGGAGAATATGATCTGTTATAGGACACCATGTGTAGACTGTTACTATCTGGAGAATATGATCTGCTAAAGGGCAAGTGTAGACTGTCAAAATCTGGAGAATATGATCTGCTAAAGGACAAGTGTAGACTGTCACTTTCTGGAGAATATGATATGTTATAGGACACCAAGTGTAGACTGTCACTATCTGGAGAATATGATCTGCTATAGGACAAGTGTAGACTGTCACTATCTGGAGAATATGATCTGCTAAAAGGACAAGTTTAGACTGTCACTATCTGGAGAATATGATCTGTTTTAGGACACCAAGTGTAGACTGTCACTATCTGGAGAATATGATCTGCTAAAGGACAAGTGTAGACTGTCACTATCTGGAGAATATGATCTGTTATAGGACACCAAGTGTAGACTGTCACTATCTGGAGAATATGATCTGTTATAGGACACCAAGTGTAGACTGTCACTATCTGGAGAATATGTCCTGCTATAGGACACCATGTTTAGACTGTCACTATCTGGAGAATATGTCCTGCTATAGGACACCAAGTGTAGACTGTCACTATCTGGATAATATGATCTGCTAAAGGACAAGTGTAGACTGTCACTATCTGGAGAATATGATCTGCTAAAGGACAAGTGTAGACTGTCACTATCTGGAGAATATGATCTGTTATAGGACACCAAGTGTAGACTGTCACTATCTGGAGAATATGATCTGTTATAGGACACCATGTGTAGACTGTTACTATCTGGAGAATATGATCTGCTAAACGGCAAGTGTAGACTGTCACTATCTGGAGAATATGATCTGCTAAAGGACAAGTGTAGACTGTCACTTTCTGGAGAATATGATATGTTATAGGACACCAAGTGTAGACTGTCACTATCTGGAGAATATGATCTGCTATAGGACAAGTGTAGACTGTCACTATCTGGAGAATATGATCTGCTAAAAGGACAAGTTTAGACTGTCACTATCTGGAGAATATGATCTGTTTTAGGACACCAAGTGTAGACTGTCAATATCTGGAGAATATGATCTGCTAAAGGACAAGTGTAGACTGTCACTATCTGGAGAATATGATCTGTTATAGGACACCATGTGTAGACTGTTACTATCTGGAGAATAAAATCTGCTAAACGGCAAGTGTAGACTGTCACTATCTGGAGAATATGATCTGCTAAAGGACAAGTGTAGACTGTCACTTTCTGGAGAATATGATATGTTATAGGACACCAAGTGTAGACTGTCACTATCTGGAGAATATGATCTGTTAAAGGACAAGTGTAGACTGTCACTATCTGGAGAATATGATCTGCTAAAGGACAAGTGTAGACTGTCACTTTCTGGAGAATATGATATGTTATAGGACACCAAGTGTAGACTGTCACTATCTGGAGAATATTATCTGCTATAGGACAAGTGTAGACTGTCACTCTCTGGAGAATATGATCTGTTATAGGACACCAAGTGTAGACTGTCACTATCTGGAGAATATGATCTGCTATAGGACAAGTGTAGACTGTCACTATCTGGAGAATATGATCTGTTATAGGACACCAAGTGTAGACTGTTACTATCTGGAGAATAAGTCCTGCTATAGGACACCATGTTTAGACTGTCACTATCTGGAGAATATGTCCTGCTATAGGACACCAAGTGTAGACTGTCACTATCTGGATAATATGATCTGTTATAGGACACCAAGTGTAGACTGTCACTATCTGGAGAATATGATCTGCTAAAGGACAAGTGTAGACTGTCACTATCTGGAGAATATGATCTGTTATAGGACACCAAGTGTAGACTGTCACTATCTGGAGAATATGATCTGTTATAGGACACCATGTGTAGACTGTTACTATCTGGAGAATATGATCTGCTAAAGGGCAAGTGTAGACTGTCAAAATCTGGAGAATATGATCTGCTAAAGGACAAGTGTAGACTGTCACTTTCTGGAGAATATGATATGTTATAGGACACCAAGTGTAGACTGTCACTATCTGGAGAATATGATCTGCTATAGGACAAGTGTAGACTGTCACTATCTGGAGAATATGATCTGCTAAAAGGACAAGTTTAGACTGTCACTATCTGGAGAATATGATCTGTTTTAGGACACCAAGTGTAGACTGTCACTATCTGGAGAATATGATCTGCTAAAGGACAAGTGTAGACTGTCACTATCTGGAGAATATGATCTGTTATAGGACACCAAGTGTAGACTGTCACTATCTGGAGAATATGATCTGTTATAGGACACCAAGTGTAGACTGTCACTATCTGGAGAATATGTCCTGCTATAGGACACCATGTTTAGACTGTCACTATCTGGAGAATATGTCCTGCTATAGGACACCAAGTGTAGACTGTCACTATCTGGATAATATGATCTGCTAAAGGACAAGTGTAGACTGTCAGTATCTGGAGAATATGTCATGTTATAGGACACCAAGTGTAGACTGTCACTATCTGGAGAATATGATCTGCTATAGGACACCAAGTGTAGACTGTCACTATCTGGAGAATATGATCTGCTATAGACCACCAAGTGTAGACTGTCACTATCTGGAGAATATGTCCTGCTATAGGACACCAAGTGTAGACTGTCACTATCTGGAGAATATGTCCTGCTATAGGCCACCAAGTGTAGACTGTCACTATCTGGATAATATGATCTGTTATAGGACACCAAGTGTAGACTGTCACTATCTGGAGAATATGATCTGCTAAAGGACAAGTGTAGACTGTCACTATCTGGAGAATATGATCTGCTAAAGGACAAGTGTAGACTGTCAGTATCTGGATAATATGTTATGTTATAGGACACCAAGTGTAGACTGTCACTATCTGGAGAATATGATCTGCTATAGGACAAGTGTAGACTGTCACTATCTGGAGAATATGATCTGTTATAGGACACCAAGTGTAGACTGTTACTATCTGGAGAATATGTCCTGCTATAGGACACCATGTTTAGACTGTCACTATCTGGAGAATATGTCCTGCTATAGGACACCAAGTGTAGACTGTCACTATCTGGATAATATGATCTGTTATAGGACACCAAGTGTAGACTGTCACTATCTGGAGAATATGATCTGCTAAAGGACAAGTGTAGACTGTCACTATCTGGAGAATATGATCTGTTATAGGACACCAAGTGTAGACTGTCACTATCTGGAGAATATGATCTGTTATAGGACACCATGTGTAGACTGTTACTATCTGGAGAATATGATCTGCTAAACGGCAAGTGTAGACTGTCACTATCTGGAGAATATGATCTGCTAAAGGACAAGTGTAGACTGTCACTTTCTGGAGAATATGATATGTTATAGGACACCAAGTGTAGACTGTCACTATCTGGAGAATATGATCTGCTATAGGACAAGTGTAGACTGTCACTATCTGGAGAATATGATCTGCTAAAAGGACAAGTTTAGACTGTCACTATCTGGAGAATATGATCTGTTTTAGGACACCAAGTGTAGACTGTCACTATCTGGAGAATATGATCTGCTAAAGGACAAGTGTAGACTGTCACTATCTGGAGAATATGATCTGTTATAGGACACCATGTGTAGACTGTTACTATCTGGAGAATATGATCTGCTAAACGGCAAGTGTAGACTGTCACTATCTGGAGAATATGATCTGCTAAAGGACAAGTGTAGACTGTCACTTTCTGGAGAATATGATATGTTATAGGACACCAAGTGTAGACTGTCACTATCTGGAGAATATGATCTGCTAAAGGACAAGTGTAGACTGTCACTATCTGGAGAATATGATCTGCTAAAGGACAAGTGTAGACTGTCAGTATCTGGATAATATGTTATGTTATAGGACACCATGTGTAGACTGTTACTATCTGGAGAATATGATCTGCTAAACGGCAAGTGTAGACTGTCACTATCTGGAGAATATGATCTGCTAAAGGACAAGTGTAGACTGTCACTTTCTGGAGAATATGATATGTTATAGGACACCAAGTGTAGACTGTCACTATCTGGAGAATATGATCTGCTATAGGACAAGTGTAGACTGTCACTATCTGGAGAATATGATCTGCTAAAAGGACAAGTTTAGACTGTCACTATCTGGAGAATATGATCTGTTTTAGGACACCAAGTGTAGACTGTCACTATCTGGAGAATATGATCTGCTAAAGGACAAGTGTAGACTGTCACTATCTGGAGAATATGATCTGTTATAGGACACCAAGTGTAGACTGTCACTATCTGGAGAATATGATCTGTTATAGGACACCAAGTGTAGACTGTCACTATCTGGAGAATATGTCCTGCTATAGGACACCATGTTTAGACTGTCACTATCTGGAGAATATGTCCTGCTATAGGACACCAAGTGTAGACTGTCACTATCTGGAGAATATGATCTGCTAAAGGACAAGTGTAGACTGTCAGTATCTGGAGAATATGTCATGTTATAGGACACCAAGTGTAGACTGTCACTATCTGGAGAATATGATCTGCTATAGGACACCAAGTGTAGACTGTCACTATCTGGAGAATATGATCTGCTATAGACCACCAAGTGTAGACTGTCACTATCTGGAGAATATGTCCTGCTATAGGACACCAAGTGTAGACTGTCACTATCTGGAGAATATGTCCTGCTATAGGCCACCAAGTGTAGACTGTCACTATCTGGATAATATGATCTGTTATAGGACACCAAGTGTAGACTGTCACTATCTGGAGAATATGATCTGCTAAAGGACAAGTGTAGACTGTCACTATCTGGAGAATATGATCTGCTAAAGGACAAGTGTAGACTGTCAGTATCTGGATAATATGTTATGTTATAGGACACCAAGTGTAGACTGTCACTATCTGGAGAATATGATCTGTTATAGGACACCAAGTGTAGACTGTCACTATCTGGAGAATATGATCTGCTATAGGACAAGTGTAGACTGTCACTATCTGGAGAATATGATCTGTTATAGGACACCAAGTGTAGACTGTTACTATCTGGAGAATATGTCCTGCTATAGGACACCATGTTTAGACTGTCACTATCTGGAGAATATGTCCTGCTATAGGACACCAAGTGTAGACTGTCACTATCTGGATAATATGATCTGTTATAGGACACCAAGTGTAGACTGTCACTATCTGGAGAATATGATCTGCTAAAGGACAAGTGTAGACTGTCACTATCTGGAGAATATGATCTGCTAAAGGACAAGTGTAGACTGTCAGTATCTGGATAATATGTTATGGTATAGGACACCAAGTGTAGACTGTCACTATCTGGAGAATATGATCTGTTATAGGACACCAAGTGTAGACTGTCACTATCTGGAGAATATGATCTGCTATAGGACAAGTGTAGACTGTCACTATCTGGAGAATATGATCTGTTATAGGACACCAAGTGTAGACTGTTACTATCTGGAGAATATGTCCTGCTATAGGACACCATGTTTAGACTGTCACTATCTGGAGAATATGTCCTGCTATAGGACACCAAGTGTAGACTGTCACTATCTGGATAATATGATCTGTTATAGGACACCAAGTGTAGACTGTCACTATCTGGAGAATATGATCTGCTAAAGGACAAGTGTAGACTGTCACTATCTGGAGAATATGATCTGTTATAGGACACCAAGTGTAGACTGTCACTATCTGGAGAATATGATCTGTTATAGGACACCATGTGTAGACTGTTACTATCTGGAGAATATGATCTGCTAAACGGCAAGTGTAGACTGTCACTATCTGGAGAATATGATCTGCTAAAGGACAAGTGTAGACTGTCACTATCTGGAGAATATGATCTGTTATAGGACACCAAGTGTAGACTGTCACTATCTGGAGAATATGATCTGTTATAGGACACCATGTGTAGACTGTTACTATCTGGAGAATATGATCTGCTAAACGGCAAGTGTAGACTGTCACTATCTGGAGAATATGATCTGCTAAAGGACAAGTGTAGACTGTCACTTTCTGGAGAATATGATATGTTATAGGACACCAAGTGTAGACTGTCACTATCTGGAGAATATGATCTGCTATAGGACAAGTGTAGACTGTCACTATCTGGAGAATATGATCTGCTAAAAGGACAAGTTTAGACTGTCACTATCTGGAGAATATGATCTGTTTTAGGACACCAAGTGTAGACTGTCACTATCTGGAGAATATGATCTGCTAAAGGACAAGTGTAGACTGTCACTATCTGGAGAATATGATCTGTTATAGGACACCAAGTGTAGACTGTCACTATCTGGAGAATATGATCTGTTATAGGACACCAAGTGTAGACTGTCACTATCTGGAGAATATGTCCTGCTATAGGACACCATGTTTAGACTGTCACTATCTGGAGAATATGTCCTGCTATAGGACACCAAGTGTAGACTGTCACTATCTGGAGAATATGATCTGCTAAAGGACAAGTGTAGACTGTCAGTATCTGGAGAATATGTCATGTTATAGGACACCAAGTGTAGACTGTCACTATCTGGAGAATATGATCTGCTATAGGACACCAAGTGTAGACTGTCACTATCTGGAGAATATGATCTGCTATAGACCACCAAGTGTAGACTGTCACTATCTGGAGAATATGTCCTGCTATAGGACACCAAGTGTAGACTGTCACTATCTGGAGAATATGTCCTGCTATAGGCCACCAAGTGTAGACTGTCACTATCTGGATAATATGATCTGTTATAGGACACCAAGTGTAGACTGTCACTATCTGGAGAATATGATCTGCTAAAGGACAAGTGTAGACTGTCACTATCTGGAGAATATGATCTGCTAAAGGACAAGTGTAGACTGTCAGTATCTGGATAATATGTTATGTTATAGGACACCAAGTGTAGACTGTCACTATCTGGAGAATATGATCTGTTATAGGACACCAAGTGTAGACTGTCACTATCTGGAGAATATGATCTGCTATAGGACAAGTGTAGACTGTCACTATCTGGAGAATATGATCTGTTATAGGACACCAAGTGTAGACTGTTACTATCTGGAGAATATGTCCTGCTATAGGACACCATGTTTAGACTGTCACTATCTGGAGAATATGTCCTGCTATAGGACACCAAGTGTAGACTGTCACTATCTGGATAATATGATCTGTTATAGGACACCAAGTGTAGACTGTCACTATCTGGAGAATATGATCTGCTAAAGGACAAGTGTAGACTGTCACTATCTGGAGAATATGATCTGCTAAAGGACAAGTGTAGACTGTCAGTATCTGGATAATATGTTATGGTATAGGACACCAAGTGTAGACTGTCACTATCTGGAGAATATGATCTGTTATAGGACACCAAGTGTAGACTGTCACTATCTGGAGAATATGATCTGCTATAGGACAAGTGTAGACTGTCACTATCTGGAGAATATGATCTGTTATAGGACACCAAGTGTAGACTGTTACTATCTGGAGAATATGTCCTGCTATAGGACACCATGTTTAGACTGTCACTATCTGGAGAATATGTCCTGCTATAGGACACCAAGTGTAGACTGTCACTATCTGGATAATATGATCTGTTATAGGACACCAAGTGTAGACTGTCACTATCTGGAGAATATGATCTGCTAAAGGACAAGTGTAGACTGTCACTATCTGGAGAATATGATCTGTTATAGGACACCAAGTGTAGACTGTCACTATCTGGAGAATATGATCTGTTATAGGACACCAAGTGTAGACTGTCACTATCTGGAGAATATGATCTGTTATAGGACACCAAGTGTAGACTGTCACTATCTGGAGAATATGATCTGTTATAGGACACCATGTGTAGACTGTTACTATCTGGAGAATATGATCTGCTAAACGGCAAGTGTAGACTGTCACTATCTGGAGAATATGATCTGCTAAAGGACAAGTGTAGACTGTCACTTTCTGGAGAATATGATATGTTATAGGACACCAAGTGTAGACTGTCACTATCTGGAGAATATGATCTGCTATAGGACAAGTGTAGACTGTCACTATCTGGAGAATATGATCTGCTAAAAGGACAAGTTTAGACTGTCACTATCTGGAGAATATGATCTGTTTTAGGACACCAAGTGTAGACTGTCACTATCTGGAGAATATGATCTGCTAAAGGACAAGTGTAGACTGTCACTATCTGGAGAATATGATCTGTTATAGGACACCAAGTGTAGACTGTCACTATCTGGAGAATATGATCTGTTATAGGACACCAAGTGTAGACTGTCACTATCTGGAGAATATGTCCTGCTATAGGACACCATGTTTAGACTGTCACTATCTGGAGAATATGTCCTGCTATAGGACACCAAGTGTAGACTGTCACTATCTGGAGAATATGATCTGCTAAAGGACAAGTGTAGACTGTCAGTATCTGGAGAATATGTCATGTTATAGGACACCAAGTGTAGACTGTCACTATCTGGAGAATATGATCTGCTATAGGACACCAAGTGTAGACTGTCACTATCTGGAGAATATGATCTGCTATAGACCACCAAGTGTAGACTGTCACTATCTGGAGAATATGTCCTGCTATAGGACACCAAGTGTAGACTGTCACTATCTGGAGAATATGTCCTGCTATAGGCCACCAAGTGTAGACTGTCACTATCTGGATAATATGATCTGTTATAGGACACCAAGTGTAGACTGTCACTATCTGGAGAATATGATCTGCTAAAGGACAAGTGTAGACTGTCACTATCTGGAGAATATGATCTGCTAAAGGACAAGTGTAGACTGTCAGTATCTGGATAATATGTTATGTTATAGGACACCAAGTGTAGACTGTCACTATCTGGAGAATATGATCTGTTATAGGACACCAAGTGTAGACTGTCACTATCTGGAGAATATGATCTGCTATAGGACAAGTGTAGACTGTCACTATCTGGAGAATATGATCTGTTATAGGACACCAAGTGTAGACTGTTACTATCTGGAGAATATGTCCTGCTATAGGACACCATGTTTAGACTGTCACTATCTGGAGAATATGTCCTGCTATAGGACACCAAGTGTAGACTGTCACTATCTGGATAATATGATCTGTTATAGGACACCAAGTGTAGACTGTCACTATCTGGAGAATATGATCTGCTAAAGGACAAGTGTAGACTGTCACTATCTGGAGAATATGATCTGCTAAAGGACAAGTGTAGACTGTCAGTATCTGGATAATATGTTATGGTATAGGACACCAAGTGTAGACTGTCACTATCTGGAGAATATGATCTGTTATAGGACACCAAGTGTAGACTGTCACTATCTGGAGAATATGATCTGCTATAGGACAAGTGTAGACTGTCACTATCTGGAGAATATGATCTGTTATAGGACACCAAGTGTAGACTGTTACTATCTGGAGAATATGTCCTGCTATAGGACACCATGTTTAGACTGTCACTATCTGGAGAATATGTCCTGCTATAGGACACCAAGTGTAGACTGTCACTATCTGGATAATATGATCTGTTATAGGACACCAAGTGTAGACTGTCACTATCTGGAGAATATGATCTGCTAAAGGACAAGTGTAGACTGTCACTATCTGGAGAATATGATCTGTTATAGGACACCAAGTGTAGACTGTCACTATCTGGAGAATATGATCTGTTATAGGACACCATGTGTAGACTGTTACTATCTGGAGAATATGATCTGCTAAACGGCAAGTGTAGACTGTCACTATCTGGAGAATATGATCTGCTAAAGGACAAGTGTAGACTGTCACTTTCTGGAGAATATGATATGTTATAGGACACCAAGTGTAGACTGTCACTATCTGGAGAATATGATCTGCTATAGGACAAGTGTAGACTGTCACTATCTGGAGAATATGATCTGCTAAAGGACAAGTGTAGACTGTCACTATCTGGAGAATATGATCTGTTATAGGACACCAAGTGTAGACTGTCACTATCTGGAGAATATGTCCTGCTATAGGACACCATGTTTAGACTGTCACTATCTGGAGAATATGATCTGCTATAGGACACCAAGTGTAGACTGTCACTATCTGGAGAATATGATCTGCTAAAGGACAAGTGTAGACTGTCACTATCTGGAGAATATGTCATGTTATAGGACACCAAGTGTAGACTGTTACTATCTGGAGAATATGATCTGCTATAGGACACCAAGTGTAGACTGTCACTATCTGGAGAATATGATCTGCTATAGACCAACAAGTGTAGACTGTCACTATCTGGAGAATATGTCATGCTATAGGACACCAAGTGTAGACTGTCACTATCTGGAGAATATGTCCTGCTATAGGCCACCAAGTGTAGACTGTCACTATCTGGATAATATGATCTGTTATAGGACACCAAGTGTAGACTGTCACTATCTGGAGAATATGATCTGCTAAAGGACAAGTGTAGACTGTCACTATCTGGAGAATATGATCTGCAAAAGGACAAGTGTAGACTGTCAGTATCTGGAGAATATGTTATGTTATAGGACACCAAGTGTAGACTGTCACTATCTGGAGAATATGATCTGCTATAGGACAGCAAGTGTAGACTGCTACTATCTGGAGAATATGATCTGTTATAGGACACCATGTGTAGACTGTCACTAGCTGGAGAATATTATCTGCTAAAGGGCAAGTGTAGACTGTCACTATCTGGAGAATATGATCTGTTATAGGACACCATGTGTAGACTGTCACTATTTGGAGAATATTATCTGCTAAAGGGCAAGTGTAGACTGTCACTATCTGGAGAATATGATCTGCTAAAGGACAAGTGTAGACTGTCAGTATCTGGAGAATATGTTATGTTTTAGGAAACAAAGTTTAGACTGTCACTATCTGGAGAATATGTCATGTTATAGGACACCAAGTGTAGACTGTCACTATCTGGAGAATATGATATGTTATAGGACACCAAGTGTAGACTGTCACTATCTGGAGAATATGATATGTTATAGGACACCATGTGTAGACTGTCACTATCTGGAGAATATGTCCTGCTATAGGACACCAAGTGTAGACTGTCAGTATCTGGAGAATATGATCTGTTATAGGACTCAAGTGTAGACTGTCACTATCTGGAGAACATGATATGTTATAGGACACCATGTGTAGACTGTCACTATCTGGAGAATATGTCCTGCTATAGGACACCAAGTGTAGACTGTCACTATCTGGAGAATATGATCTGTTATAGGACACCAAGTGTAGACTGTTACTATCTGGAGAATATGTCCTGCTATAGGACACCATGTTTAGACTGTCACTATCTGGAGAATATGTCCTGCTATAGGCCACCAAGTGTAGACTGTCACTATCTGGATAATATGATCTGTTATAGGACACCAAGTGTAGACTGTCACTATCTGGAGAATATGATCTGCTAAAGGACAAGTGTAGACTGTCACTATCTGGAGAATATGATCTGCTAAAGGACAAGTGTAGACTGTCAGTATCTGGATAATATGTTATGTTATAGGACACCAAGTGTAGACTGTCACTATCTGGAGAATATGATCTGTTATAGGACACCAAGTGTAGACTGTCACTATCTGGAGAATATGATCTGCTATAGGACAAGTGTAGACTGTCACTATCTGGAGAATATGATCTGTTATAGGACACCAAGTGTAGACTGTTACTATCTGGAGAATATGTCCTGCTATAGGACACCATGTTTAGACTGTCACTATCTGGAGAATATGTCCTGCTATAGGACACCAAGTGTAGACTGTCACTATCTGGATAATATGATCTGTTATAGGACACCAAGTGTAGACTGTCACTATCTGGAGAATATGATCTGCTAAAGGACAAGTGTAGACTGTCACTATCTGGAGAATATGATCTGCTAAAGGACAAGTGTAGACTGTCAGTATCTGGATAATATGTTATGGTATAGGACACCAAGTGTAGACTGTCACTATCTGGAGAATATGATCTGTTATAGGACACCAAGTGTAGACTGTCACTATCTGGAGAATATGATCTGCTATAGGACAAGTGTAGACTGTCACTATCTGGAGAATATGATCTGTTATAGGACACCAAGTGTAGACTGTTACTATCTGGAGAATATGTCCTGCTATAGGACACCATGTTTAGACTGTCACTATCTGGAGAATATGTCCTGCTATAGGACACCAAGTGTAGACTGTCACTATCTGGATAATATGATCTGTTATAGGACACCAAGTGTAGACTGTCACTATCTGGAGAATATGATCTGCTAAAGGACAAGTGTAGACTGTCACTATCTGGAGAATATGATCTGTTATAGGACACCAAGTGTAGACTGTCACTATCTGGAGAATATGATCTGTTATAGGACACCATGTGTAGACTGTTACTATCTGGAGAATATGATCTGCTAAACGGCAAGTGTAGACTGTCACTATCTGGAGAATATGATCTGCTAAAGGACAAGTGTAGACTGTCACTATCTGGAGAATATGATCTGTTATAGGACACCAAGTGTAGACTGTCACTATCTGGAGAATATGATCTGTTATAGGACACCATGTGTAGACTGTTACTATCTGGAGAATATGATCTGCTAAACGGCAAGTGTAGACTGTCACTATCTGGAGAATATGATCTGCTAAAGGACAAGTGTAGACTGTCACTTTCTGGAGAATATGATATGTTATAGGACACCAAGTGTAGACTGTCACTATCTGGAGAATATGATCTGCTATAGGACAAGTGTAGACTGTCACTATCTGGAGAATATGATCTGCTAAAAGGACAAGTTTAGACTGTCACTATCTGGAGAATATGATCTGTTTTAGGACACCAAGTGTAGACTGTCACTATCTGGAGAATATGATCTGCTAAAGGACAAGTGTAGACTGTCACTATCTGGAGAATATGATCTGTTATAGGACACCAAGTGTAGACTGTCACTATCTGGAGAATATGATCTGCTAAAGGACAAGTGTAGACTGTCAGTATCTGGATAATATGTTATGGTATAGGACACCAAGTGTAGACTGTCACTATCTGGAGAATATGATCTGTTATAGGACACCAAGTGTAGACTGTCACTATCTGGAGAATATGATCTGCTATAGGACAAGTGTAGACTGTCACTATCTGGAGAATATGATCTGTTATAGGACACCAAGTGTAGACTGTTACTATCTGGAGAATATGTCCTGCTATAGGACACCATGTTTAGACTGTCACTATCTGGAGAATATGTCCTGCTATAGGACACCAAGTGTAGACTGTCACTATCTGGATAATATGATCTGTTATAGGACACCAAGTGTAGACTGTCACTATCTGGAGAATATGATCTGCTAAAGGACAAGTGTAGACTGTCACTATCTGGAGAATATGATCTGTTATAGGACACCAAGTGTAGACTGTCACTATCTGGAGAATATGATCTGTTATAGGACACCATGTGTAGACTGTTACTATCTGGAGAATATGATCTGCTAAACGGCAAGTGTAGACTGTCACTATCTGGAGAATATGATCTGCTAAAGGACAAGTGTAGACTGTCACTATCTGGAGAATATGATATGTTATAGGACACCAAGTGTAGACTGTCACTATCTGGAGAATATGATCTGTTATAGGACACCATGTGTAGACTGTTACTATCTGGAGAATATGATCTGCTAAACGGCAAGTGTAGACTGTCACTATCTGGAGAATATGATCTGCTAAAGGACAAGTGTAGACTGTCACTTTCTGGAGAATATGATATGTTATAGGACACCAAGTGTAGACTGTCACTATCTGGAGAATATGATCTGCTATAGGACAAGTGTAGACTGTCACTATCTGGAGAATATGATCTGCTAAAAGGACAAGTTTAGACTGTCACTATCTGGAGAATATGATCTGTTTTAGGACACCAAGTGTAGACTGTCACTATCTGGAGAATATGATCTGCTAAAGGACAAGTGTAGACTGTCACTATCTGGAGAATATGATCTGTTATAGGACACCAAGTGTAGACTGTCACTATCTGGAGAATATGATCTGTTATAGGACACCAAGTGTAGACTGTCACTATCTGGAGAATATGTCCTGCTATAGGACACCATGTTTAGACTGTCACTATCTGGAGAATATGTCCTGCTATAGGACACCAAGTGTAGACTGTCACTATCTGGAGAATATGATCTGCTAAAGGACAAGTGTAGACTGTCAGTATCTGGAGAATATGTCATGTTATAGGACACCAAGTGTAGACTGTCACTATCTGGAGAATATGATCTGCTACAGGACACCAAGTGTAGACTGTTACTATCTGGAGAATATGATCTGCTATAGACCACCAAGTGTAGACTGTCACTATCTGGAGAATATGTCCTGCTATAGGACACCAAGTGTAGACTGTCACTATCTGGAGAATATGTCCTGCTATAGGACACCAAGTGTAGACTGTCACTATCTGGAGAATATGATCTGCTAAAGGACAAGTGTAGACTGTCACTATCTGGAGAATATGATCTGCTAAAGGACAAGTGTAGACTGTCAGTATCTGGATAATATGTTATGTTATAGGACACCAAGTGTAGACTGTCACTATCTGGAGAATATGATCTGTTATAGGACACCAAGTGTAGACTGTCACTATCTGGAGAATATGATCTGCTATAGGACAAGTGTAGACTGTCACTATCTGGAGAATATGATCTGTTATAGGACACCAAGTGTAGACTGTTACTATCTGGAGAATATGTCCTGCTATAGGACACCATGTTTAGACTGTCACTATCTGGAGAATATGTCCTGCTATAGGACACCAAGTGTAGACTGTCACTATCTGGATAATATGATCTGTTATAGGACACCAAGTGTAGACTGTCACTATCTGGAGAATATGATCTGCTAAAGGACAAGTGTAGACTGTCACTATCTGGAGAATATGATCTGCTAAAGGACAAGTGTAGACTGTCAGTATCTGGATAATATGTTATGGTATAGGACACCAAGTGTAGACTGTCACTATCTGGAGAATATGATCTGTTATAGGACACCAAGTGTAGACTGTCACTATCTGGAGAATATGATCTGCTATAGGACAAGTGTAGACTGTCACTATCTGGAGAATATGATCTGTTATAGGACACCAAGTGTAGACTGTTACTATCTGGAGAATATGTCCTGCTATAGGACACCATGTTTAGACTGTCACTATCTGGAGAATATGTCCTGCTATAGGACACCAAGTGTAGACTGTCACTATCTGGATAATATGATCTGTTATAGGACACCAAGTGTAGACTGTCACTATCTGGAGAATATGATCTGCTAAAGGACAAGTGTAGACTGTCACTATCTGGAGAATATGATCTGTTATAGGACACCAAGTGTAGACTGTCACTATCTGGAGAATATGATCTGTTATAGGACACCATGTGTAGACTGTTACTATCTGGAGAATATGATCTGCTAAACGGCAAGTGTAGACTGTCACTATCTGGAGAATATGATCTGTTATAGGACACCAAGTGTAGACTGTCACTTTCTGGAGAATATGATATGTTATAGGACACCAAGTGTAGACTGTCACTATCTGGAGAATATGATCTGCTATAGGACAAGTGTAGACTGTCACTATCTGGAGAATATGATCTGCTAAAGGACAAGTGTAGACTGTCAATATCTGGAGAATATGATCTGTTATAGGACACCAAGTGTAGACTGTCACTATCTGGAGAATATGATCTGTTATAGGACACCATGTGTAGACTGTTACTATCTGGAGAATATGATCTGCTAAACGGCAAGTGTAGACTGTCACTATCTGGAGAATATGATCTGCTAAAGGACAAGTGTAGACTGTCACTTTCTGGAGAATATGATATGTTATAGGACACCAAGTGTAGACTGTCACTATCTGGAGAATATGATCTGCTATAGGAAAAGTGTAGACTGTCACTATCTGGAGAATATGATCTGCTAAAGGACAAGTGTAGACTGTCACTATCTGGAGAATATGATCTGTTATAGGACACCAAGTGTAGACTGTCACTATCTGGAGAATATGTCCTGCTATAGGACACCATGTTTAGACTGTCACTATCTGGAGAATATGTCCTGCTATAGGACACCAAGTGTAGACTGTCACTATCTGGAGAATATGATCTGCTAAAGGACAAGTGTAGACTGTCACTATCTGGAGAATATGTCATGTTATAGGACACCAAGTGTAGACTGTTACTATCTGGAGAATATGATCTGCTATAGGACACCAAGTGTAGACTGTCACTATCTGGAGAATATGATCTGCTATAGACCACCAAGTGTAGACTGTCACTATCTGGAGAATATGTCATGCTATAGGACACCAAGTGTAGACTGTCACTATCTGGAGAATATGTCCTGCTATAGGCCACCAAGTGTAGACTGTCACTATCTGGATAATATGATCTGTTATAGGACACCAAGTGTAGACTGTCACTATCTGGAGAATATGATCTGCTAAAGGACAAGTGTAGACTGTCACTATCTGGAGAATATGATCTGCAAAAGGACAAGTGTAGACTGTCAGTATCTGGAGAATATGTTATGTTATAGGACACCAAGTGTAGACTGTCACTATCTGGAGAATATGATCTGCTATAGGACAGCAAGTGTAGACTGCTACTATCTGGAGAATATGATCTGTTATAGGACACCATGTGTAGACTGTCACTATCTGGAGAATATTATCTGCTAAAGGGCAAGTGTAGACTGTCACTATCTGGAGAATATGATCTGTTATAGGACACCATGTGTAGACTGTCACTATTTGGAGAATATTATCTGCTAAAGGGCAAGTGTAGACTGTCACTATCTGGAGAATATGATCTGCTAAAGGACAAGTGTAGACTGTCAGTATCTGGAGAATATGTTATGTTTTAGGAAACAAAGTTTAGACTGTCACTATCTGGAGAATATGTCATGTTATAGGACACCAAGTGTAGACTGTCACTATCTGGAGAATATGATCTGTTATAGGACACCAAGTGTAGACTGTCACTATCTGGAGAATATGATATGTTATAGGACACCATGTGTAGACTGTCACTATCTGGAGAATATGTCCTGCTATAGGACACCAAGTGTAGACTGTCAGTATCTGGAGAATATGATCTGTTATAGGACTCAAGTGTAGACTGTCACTATCTGGAGAACATGATATGTTATAGGACACCATGTGTAGACTGTCACTATCTGGAGAATATGTCCTGCTATAGGACACCAAGTGTAGACTGTCACTATCTGGAGAATATGATCTGTTATAGGACACCAAGTGTAGACTGTTACTATCTGGAGAATATGTCCTGCTATAGGACACCATGTTTAGACTGTCACTATCTGGAGAATATGTCCTGCTATAGGACACCAAGTGTAGACTGTCACTATCTGGATAATATGATCTGTTATAGGACACCAAGTGTAGACTGTCACTATCTGGAGAATATGATCTGCTAAAGGACAAGTGTAGACTGTCACTATCTGGAGAATATGATCTGCTAAAGGACAAGTGTAGACTGTCAGTATCTGGATAATATGTTATGGTATAGGACACCAAGTGTAGACTGTCACTATCTGGAGAATATGATCTGTTATAGGACACCAAGTGTAGACTGTCACTATCTGGAGAATATGATCTGCTGTAGGACAAGTGTAGACTGTCACTATCTGGAGAATATGATCTGTTATAGGACACCAAGTGTAGACTGTTACTATCTGGAGAATATGTCCTGCTATAGGACACCATGTTTAGACTGTCACTATCTGGAGAATATGTCCTGCTATAGGACACCAAGTGTAGACTGTCACTATCTGGATAATATGATCTGTTATAGGACACCAAGTGTAGACTGTCACTATCTGGAGAATATGATCTGCTAAAGGACAAGTGTAGACTGTCACTATCTGGAGAATATGATCTGTTATAGGACACCAAGTGTAGACTGTCACTATCTGGAGAATATGATCTGTTATAGGACACCATGTGTAGACTGTTACTATCTGGAGAATATGATCTGCTAAACGGCAAGTGTAGACTGTTACTATCTGGAGAATATGATCTGCTAAAGGACAAGTGTAGACTGTCACTTTCTGGAGAATATGATATGTTATAGGACACCAAGTGTAGACTGTCACTATCTGGAGAATATGATCTGCTATAGGACAAGTGTAGACTGTCACTATCTGGAGAATATGATCTGCTAAAGGACAAGTGTAGACTGTCACTATCTGGAGAATATGATCTGTTATAGGACACCAAGTGTAGACTGTCACTATCTGGAGAATATGTCCTGCTATAGGACACCATGTTTAGACTGTCACTATCTGGAGAATATGTCCTGCTATAGGACACCAAGTGTAGACTGTCACTATCTGGAGAATATGATCTGCTAAAGGACAAGTGTAGACTGTCACTATCTGGAGAATATGTCATGTTATAGGACACCAAGTGTAGACTGTTACTATCTGGAGAATATGATCTGCTATAGGACACCAAGTGTAGACTGTCACTATCTGGAGAATATGATCTGCTATAGACCACCAAGTGTAGACTGTCACTATCTGGAGAATATGTCATGCTATAGGACACCAAGTGTAGACTGTCACTATCTGGAGAATATGTCCTGCTATAGGCCACCAAGTGTAGACTGTCACTATCTGGATAATATGATCTGTTATAGGACACCAAGTGTAGACTGTCACTATCTGGAGAATATGATCTGCTAAAGGACAAGTGTAGACTGTCACTATCTGGAGAATATGATCTGCAAAAGGACAAGTGTAGACTGTCAGTATCTGGAGAATATGTTATGTTATAGGACACCAAGTGTAGACTGTCACTATCTGGAGAATATGATCTGCTATAGGACAGCAAGTGTAGACTGCTACTATCTGGAGAATATGATCTGTTATAGGACACCATGTGTAGACTGTCACTATCTGGAGAATATTATCTGCTAAAGGGCAAGTGTAGACTGTCACTATCTGGAGAATATGATCTGTTATAGGACACCATGTGTAGACTGTCACTATTTGGAGAATATTATCTGCTAAAGGGCAAGTGTAGACTGTCACTATCTGGAGAATATGATCTGCTAAAGGACAAGTGTAGACTGTCAGTATCTGGAGAATATGTTATGTTTTAGGAAACAAAGTTTAGACTGTCACTATCTGGAGAATATGTCATGTTATAGGACACCAAGTGTAGACTGTCACTATCTGGAGAATATGATCTGTTATAGGACACCAAGTGTAGACTGTCACTATCTGGAGAATATGATATGTTATAGGACACCATGTGTAGACTGTCACTATCTGGAGAATATGTCCTGCTATAGGACACCAAGTGTAGACTGTCAGTATCTGGAGAATATGATCTGTTATAGGACTCAAGTGTAGACTGTCACTATCTGGAGAACATGATATGTTATAGGACACCAT
Source organism: Coregonus lavaretus (assembly GCF_964263955.1). Classification (NCBI taxonomy): domain Eukaryota; kingdom Metazoa; phylum Chordata; class Actinopteri; order Salmoniformes; family Salmonidae; genus Coregonus; species Coregonus lavaretus. The sequence goes on along the minus strand of NC_139988.1, from coordinate 92,891,860 downwards.
GTGTAGACTGTCACTATCTGGAGAATATGTCCTGCTATAGGACACCAAGTGTAGACTGTCACTATCTGGATAATATGATCTGTTATAGGACACCAAGTGTAGACTGTCACTATCTGGAGAATATGATCTGCTAAAGGACAAGTGTAGACTGTCACTATCTGGAGAATATGATCTGTTATAGGACACCAAGTGTAGACTCTCACTATCTGGAGAATATGATCTGTTATAGGACACCATGTGTAGACTGTTACTATCTGGAGAATATGATCTGCTAAACGGCAAGTGTAGACTGTCACTATCTGGAGAATATGATCTGCTAAAGGACAAGTGTAGACTGTCACTTTCTGGAGAATATGATATGTTATAGGACACCAAGTGTAGACTGTCACTATCTGGAGAATATGATCTGCTATAGGACAAGTGTAGACTGTCACTATCTGGAGAATATGATCTGCTAAAGGACAAGTGTAGACTGTCACTATCTGGAGAATATGATCTGTTATAGGACACCAAGTGTAGACTGTCACTATCTGGAGAATATGTCCTGCTATAGGACACCATGTTTAGACTGTCACTATCTGGAGAATATGTCCTGCTATAGGACACCAAGTGTAGACTGTCACTATCTGGATAATATGATCTGTTATAGGACACCAAGTGTAGACTGTCACTATCTGGAGAATATGATCTGCTAAAGGACAAGTGTAGACTGTCACTATCTGGAGAATATGTCATGTTATAGGACACCAAGTGTAGACTGTTACTATCTGGAGAATATGATCTGCTATAGGACACCAAGTGTAGACTGTCACTATCTGGAGAATATGATCTGCTATAGACCACCAAGTGTAGACTGTCACTATCTGGAGAATATGTCATGCTATAGGACACCAAGTGTAGACTGTCACTATCTGGAGAATATGTCCTGCTATAGGCCACCAAGTGTAGACTGTCACTATCTGGATAATATGATCTGTTATAGGACACCAAGTGTAGACTGTCACTATCTGGAGAATATGATCTGCTAAAGGACAAGTGTAGACTGTCACTATCTGGAGAATATGATCTGCAAAAGGACAAGTGTAGACTGTCAGTATCTGGAGAATATGTTATGTTATAGGACACCAAGTGTAGACTGTCACTATCTGGAGAATATGATCTGCTATAGGACAGCAAGTGTAGACTGCTACTATCTGGAGAATATGATCTGTTATAGGACACCATGTGTAGACTGTCACTATCTGGAGAATATTATCTGCTAAAGGGCAAGTGTAGACTGTCACTATCTGGAGAATATGATCTGTTATAGGACACCATGTGTAGACTGTCACTATTTGGAGAATATTATCTGCTAAAGGGCAAGTGTAGACTGTCACTATCTGGAGAATATGATCTGCTAAAGGACAAGTGTAGACTGTCAGTATCTGGAGAATATGTTATGTTTTAGGAAACAAAGTTTAGACTGTCACTATCTGGAGAATATGTCATGTTATAGGACACCAAGTGTAGACTGTCACTATCTGGAGAATATGATCTGTTATAGGACACCAAGTGTAGACTGTCACTATCTGGAGAATATGATATGTTATAGGACACCATGTGTAGACTGTCACTATCTGGAGAATATGTCCTGCTATAGGACACCAAGTGTAGACTGTCAGTATCTGGAGAATATGATCTGTTATAGGACTCAAGTGTAGACTGTCACTATCTGGAGAACATGATATGTTATAGGACACCATGTGTAGACTGTCACTATCTGGAGAATATGTCCTGCTATAGGACACCAAGTGTAGACTGTCACTATCTGGAGAATATGTCCTGCTATAGGACACCAAGTGTAGACTGTCACTATCTGGAGAATATGATCTGCTAAAGGACAAGTGTAGACTGTCACTATCTGGAGAATATGATCTGTTATAGGACACCAAGTGTAGACTGTCACTATCTGGAGAATATGATCTGTTATAGGACACCATGTGTAGACTGTTACTATCTGGAGAATATGATCTGCTAAACGGCAAGTGTAGACTGTCACTATCTGGAGAATATGATCTGCTAAAGGACAAGTGTAGACTGTCACTTTCTGGAGAATATGATATGTTATAGGACACCAAGTGTAGACTGTCACTATCTGGAGAATATGATCTGCTATAGGACAAGTGTAGACTGTCACTATCTGGAGAATATGATCTGCTAAAGGACAAGTGTAGACTGTCACTATCTGGAGAATATGATCTGTTATAGGACACCAAGTGTAGACTGTCACTATCTGGAGAATATGTCCTGCTATAGGACACCATGTTTAGACTGTCACTATCTGGAGAATATGTCCTGCTATAGGACACCAAGTGTAGACTGTCACTATCTGGAGAATATGATCTGCTAAAGGACAAGTGTAGACTGTCACTATCTGGAGAATATGTCATGTTATAGGACACCAAGTGTAGACTGTTACTATCTGGAGAATATGATCTGCTATAGGACACCAAGTGTAGACTGTCACTATCTGGAGAATATGATCTGCTATAGACCACCAAGTGTAGACTGTCACTATCTGGAGAATATGTCATGCTATAGGACACCAAGTGTAGACTGTCACTATCTGGAGAATATGTCCTGCTATAGGCCACCAAGTGTAGACTGTCACTATCTGGATAATATGATCTGTTATAGGACACCAAGTGTAGACTGTCACTATCTGGAGAATATGATCTGCTAAAGGACAAGTGTAGACTGTCACTATCTGGAGAATATGATCTGCAAAAGGACAAGTGTAGACTGTCAGTATCTGGAGAATATGTTATGTTATAGGACACCAAGTGTAGACTGTCACTATCTGGAGAATATGATCTGCTATAGGACAGCAAGTGTAGACTGCTACTATCTGGAGAATATGATCTGTTATAGGACACCATGTGTAGACTGTCACTATCTGGAGAATATTATCTGCTAAAGGGCAAGTGTAGACTGTCACTATCTGGAGAATATGATCTGTTATAGGACACCATGTGTAGACTGTCACTATTTGGAGAATATTATCTGCTAAAGGGCAAGTGTAGACTGTCACTATCTGGAGAATATGATCTGCTAAAGGACAAGTGTAGACTGTCAGTATCTGGAGAATATGTTATGTTTTAGGAAACAAAGTTTAGACTGTCACTATCTGGAGAATATGTCATGTTATAGGACACCAAGTGTAGACTGTCACTATCTGGAGAATATGATCTGTTATAGGACACCAAGTGTAGACTGTCACTATCTGGAGAATATGATATGTTATAGGACACCATGTGTAGACTGTCACTATCTGGAGAATATGTCCTGCTATAGGACACCAAGTGTAGACTGTCAGTATCTGGAGAACATTATCTGTTATAGGACACCAAGTGTAGACTGTCTCTATCTGGAGAATATGACCTGCTATAGGACACCAAGTGTAGACTGTCAATATCTGGAGAATATGTCCTGCTATAGGACACCAAGTGTAGACTGTCACTATCTGGAGAATATGTCCTGCTATAGGCCACCAAGTGTAGACTGTCACTATCTGGAGAATATGATCTGTTATAGGACACCAAGTGTAGACTGTCACTATCTGGAGAATATGATCTGCTAAACGGCAAGTGTAGACTGTCACTATCTGGAGAATATGATATGTTATAGGACACCAAGTGTAGACTGTCACTATCTGGAGAATATGATCTGCTATAGGACAAGTGTAGACTGTCACTATCTGGAGAATATGATCTGCTAAAGGACAAGTGTAGACTGTCACTATCTGGAGAATATGATCTGTTATAGGACACCAAGTGTAGACTCTCACTATCTGGAGAATATGATCTGTTATAGGACACCATGTGTAGACTGTTACTATCTGGAGAATATGATCTGCTAAACGGCAAGTGTAGACTGTCACTATCTGGAGAATATGATCTGCTAAAGGACAAGTGTAGACTGTCACTTTCTGGAGAATATGATATGTTATAGGACACCAAGTGTAGACTGTCACTATCTGGAGAATATGATCTGCTATAGGACAAGTGTAGACTGTCACTATCTGGAGAATATGATCTGCTAAAGGACAAGTGTAGACTGTCACTATCTGGAGAATATGATCTGTTATAGGACACCAAGTGTAGACTGTCACTATCTGGAGAATATGTCCTGCTATAGGACACCATGTTTAGACTGTCACTATCTGGAGAATATGTCCTGCTATAGGACACCAAGTGTAGACTGTCACTATCTGGATAATATGATCTGTTATAGGACACCAAGTGTAGACTGTCACTATCTGGAGAATATGATCTGCTAAAGGACAAGTGTAGACTGTCACTATCTGGAGAATATGTCATGTTATAGGACACCAAGTGTAGACTGTTACTATCTGGAGAATATGATCTGCTATAGGACACCAAGTGTAGACTGTCACTATCTGGAGAATATGATCTGCTATAGACCACCAAGTGTAGACTGTCACTATCTGGAGAATATGTCATGCTATAGGACACCAAGTGTAGACTGTCACTATCTGGAGAATATGTCCTGCTATAGGCCACCAAGTGTAGACTGTCACTATCTGGAGAATATGATCTGTTATAGGACACCAAGTGTAGACTGTCACTATCTGGAGAATATGATCTGCTAAACGGCAAGTGTAGACTGTCACTATCTGGAGAATATGATATGTTATAGGACACCAAGTGTAGACTGTCACTATCTGGAGAATATGATCTGCTATAGGACAAGTGTAGACTGTCACTATCTGGAGAATATGATCTGCTAAAGGACAAGTGTAGACTGTCACTATCTGGAGAATATGATCTGTTATAGGACACCAAGTGTAGACTGTCACTATCTGGAGAATATGTCCTGCTATAGGACACCATGTTTAGACTGTCACTATCTGGAGAATATGTCCTGCTATAGGACACCAAGTGTAGACTGTCACTATCTGGAGAATATGATCTGCTAAAGGACAAGTGTAGACTGTCACTATCTGGAGAATATGTCATGTTATAGGACACCAAGTGTAGACTGTTACTATCTGGAGAATATGATCTGCTATAGGACACCAAGTGTAGACTGTCACTATCTGGAGAATATGATCTGCTATAGACCACCAAGTGTAGACTGTCACTATCTGGAGAATATGTCATGCTATAGGACACCAAGTGTAGACTGTCACTATCTGGAGAATATGTCCTGCTATAGGCCACCAAGTGTAGACTGTCACTATCTGGAGAATATGATCTGCTATAGGACAGCAAGTGTAGACTGCTACTATCTGGAGAATATGATCTGTTATAGGACACCATGTGTAGACTGTCACTATCTGGAGAATATTATCTGCTAAAGGGCAAGTGTAGACTGTCACTATCTGGAGAATATGATCTGTTATAGGACACCATGTGTAGACTGTCACTATTTGGAGAATATTATCTGCTAAAGGGCAAGTGTAGACTGTCACTATCTGGAGAATATGATCTGCTAAAGGACAAGTGTAGACTGTCAGTATCTGGAGAATATGTTATGTTTTAGGAAACAAAGTGTAGACTGTCACTATCTGGAGAATATGTCATGTTATAGGACACCAAGTGTAGACTGTCACTATCTGGAGAATATGATCTGTTATAGGACACCAAGTGTAGACTGTCACTATCTGGAGAATATGATATGTTATAGGACACCATGTGTAGACTGTCACTATCTGGAGAATATGTCCTGCTATAGGACACCAAGTGTAGACTGTCAGTATCTGGAGAATATGATCTGTTATAGGACACCAAGTGTAGACTGTCACTATCTGGAGAATATGATATGTTATAGGACACCATGTGTAGACTGTCACTATCTGGAGAATATGTCCTGCTATAGGACACCAAGTGTAGACTGTCAGTATCTGGAGAATATGATCTGCTATAGGACAGCAAGTGTAGACTGTCACTATCTGGAGAATATGTCATGTTATAGGACACCAAGTGTAGACTGTCACTATCTGGAGAATATGATCTGTTATAGGACACCAAGTGTAGACTGTCACTATCTGGAGAATATGATCTGTTATAGGACACCATGTGTAGACTGTCACTATCTGGAGAATATGTCCTGCTATAGGACACCAAATGTAGACTGTCACTATCTGGAGAACATATCCTTCTATAGGCCACCAAGTGTAGACTGTCACTATCTGGAGAATATGATCTGTTATACGACACCAAGTGTAGACTGTCACTATCTGGAGAATATGATCTGCTATAGGACACCAAGTGTAGACTGTCACTATCTGGAGAACATATCCTTCTATAGAACACCAAGTGTAGACTGTCACTATCTGGAGAATATGTCCTGCTATAGGACACCATGTGTAGACTGTCACTATCTGGATAATATGATATTCTATAGGCCACCAAGTGTAGACTGTCACTATCTGTAGAATATCATCTGCTATAGGACACCAAGTGTAGACTGTCACTATCTGGAGAATATGATCTGCTAAAGGGCAAGTGTAGACTGTCACTATCTGGAGAATATGATCTGCTAAAGGACAAGTGTAGACTGTCAGTATCTGGAGAATATGTCATGTTATAGGACACCAAGTGTAGACTGTCACTATCTGGAAAACATGATCTGTTATAGGACACCAAGTGTAGACTGTCACTATCTGGAGAATATGACCTGCTATAGGACACCAAGTGTAGACTGTCACTATCTGGAGAATATGTCCTGCTATAGGACACCAAGTGTAGACTGTCACTATCTGGAGAATATGTCCTGCTATAGGCCACCAAGTGTACACTGTCACTATCTGGAGAATATGATCTGTTATAGGACACCAAGAGTAGACTGTCACTATCTGGAGAATATGATCTGCTATAGGACACCAAGTGTAGACTGTCACTATCTGGAGAACATATCCTTCTATAGAACACCAAGTGTAGACTGTCACTATCTGGAGAATATGTCCTGCTATAGGACACCAAGTGTAGACTGTCACTATCTGGATAATATGATCTGTTATAGGACACCAAGTGTAGACTGTCACTATCTGGAGAATATGATATGTTATAGGACACCATGTGTAGACTGTCACTATCTGGAGAATATGTCCTGCTATAGGACACCAAGTGTAGACTGTCAGTATCTGGAGAACATTATCTGTTATAGGACACCAAGTGTAGACTGTCTCTATCTGGAGAATATGACCTGCTATAGGACACCAAGTGTAGACTGTCAATATCTGGAGAATATGTCCTGCTATAGGACACCAAGTGTAGACTGTCACTATCTGGAGAATATGTCCTGCTATAGGCCACCAAGTGTAGACTGTCACTATCTGGAGAATATGATATGTTATAGGACACCAAGTGTAGACTGTCACTATCTGGAGAATATGATCTGCTAAACGGCAAGTGTAGACTGTCACTATCTGGAGAATATGATATGTTATAGGACACCAAGTGTAGACTGTCACTATCTGGAGAATATGATCTGCTATAGGACAAGTGTAGACTGTCACTATCTGGAGAATATGATCTGCTAAAGGACAAGTGTAGACTGTCACTATCTGGAGAATATGATCTGTTATAGGACACCAAGTGTAGACTGTCACTATCTGGAGAATATGTCCTGCTATAGGACACCATGTTTAGACTGTCACTATCTGGAGAATATGTCCTGCTATAGGACACCAAGTGTAGACTGTCACTATCTGGAGAATATGATCTGCTAAAGGACAAGTGTAGACTGTCACTATCTGGAGAATATGTCATGTTATAGGACACCAAGTGTAGACTGTTACTATCTGGAGAATATGATCTGCTATAGGACACCAAGTGTAGACTGTCACTATCTGGAGAATATGATCTGCTATAGACCACCAAGTGTAGACTGTCACTATCTGGAGAATATGTCATGCTATAGGACACCAAGTGTAGACTGTCACTATCTGGAGAATATGTCCTGCTATAGGCCACCAAGTGTAGACTGTCACTATCTGGAGAATATGATCTGCTATAGGACAGCAAGTGTAGACTGCTACTATCTGGAGAATATGATCTGTTATAGGACACCATGTGTAGACTGTCACTATCTGGAGAATATTATCTGCTAAAGGGCAAGTGTAGACTGTCACTATCTGGAGAATATGATCTGTTATAGGACACCATGTGTAGACTGTCACTATTTGGAGAATATTATCTGCTAAAGGGCAAGTGTAGACTGTCACTATCTGGAGAATATGATCTGCTAAAGGACAAGTGTAGACTGTCAGTATCTGGAGAATATGTTATGTTTTAGGAAACAAAGTGTAGACTGTCACTATCTGGAGAATATGTCATGTTATAGGACACCAAGTGTAGACTGTCACTATCTGGAGAATATGATCTGTTATAGGACACCAAGTGTAGACTGTCACTATCTGGAGAATATGATATGTTATAGGACACCATGTGTAGACTGTCACTATCTGGAGAATATGTCCTGCTATAGGACACCAAGTGTAGACTGTCAGTATCTGGAGAATATGATCTGTTATAGGACACCAAGTGTAGACTGTCACTATCTGGAGAATATGATATGTTATAGGACACCATGTGTAGACTGTCACTATCTGGAGAATATGTCCTGCTATAGGACACCAAGTGTAGACTGTCAGTATCTGGAGAATATGATCTGCTATAGGACAGCAAGTGTAGACTGTCACTATCTGGAGAATATGTCATGTTATAGGACACCAAGTGTAGACTGTCACTATCTGGAGAATATGATCTGTTATAGGACACCAAGTGTAGACTGTCACTATCTGGAGAATATGATCTGTTATAGGACACCATGTGTAGACTGTCACTATCTGGAGAATATGTCCTGCTATAGGACACCAAATGTAGACTGTCACTATCTGGAGAACATATCCTTCTATAGGCCACCAAGTGTAGACTGTCACTATCTGGAGAATATGATCTGTTATACGACACCAAGTGTAGACTGTCACTATCTGGAGAATATGATCTGCTATAGGACACCAAGTGTAGACTGTCACTATCTGGAGAACATATCCTTCTATAGAACACCAAGTGTAGACTGTCACTATCTGGAGAATATGTCCTGCTATAGGACACCATGTGTAGACTGTCACTATCTGGATAATATGATATTCTATAGGCCACCAAGTGTAGACTGTCACTATCTGTAGAATATCATCTGCTATAGGACACCAAGTGTAGACTGTCACTATCTGGAGAATATGATCTGCTAAAGGGCAAGTGTAGACTGTCACTATCTGGAGAATATGATCTGCTAAAGGACAAGTGTAGACTGTCAGTATCTGGAGAATATGTCATGTTATAGGACACCAAGTGTAGACTGTCACTATCTGGAGAACATGATCTGTTATAGGACACCAAGTGTAGACTGTCACTATCTGGAGAATATGACCTGCTATAGGACACCAAGTGTAGACTGTCACTATCTGGAGAATATGTCCTGCTATAGGACACCAAGTGTAGACTGTCACTATCTGGAGAATATGTCCTGCTATAGGCCACCAAGTGTACACTGTCACTATCTGGAGAATATGATCTGTTATAGGACACCAAGAGTAGACTGTCACTATCTGGAGAATATGATCTGCTATAGGACACCAAGTGTAGACTGTCACTATCTGGAGAACATATCCTTCTATAGAACACCAAGTGTAGACTGTCACTATCTGGAGAATATGTCCTGCTATAGGACACCAAGTGTAGACTGTCACTATCTGGAGAATATGATCTTCTATAGGCCACCAAGTGTAGACTGTCACTATCTGGAGAATATGTCCTGCTATAGGACACCAAGTGTAGACTGTCACTATCTGGAGAATATGTCCTGCTATAGGCCACCAAGTGTAGACTGTCACTATCTGGAGAATATGATCTGCTAAAGGACAAGTGTAGACTGTCACTATCTGGAGAATATGATCTGCTAAAGGACAAGTGTAGACTGTCAGTATCTGGAGAATATGTCCTGCTATAGGACACCAAGTGTAGACTGTCACTATCTGGAGAATATGATCTGCTATAGGACAGCAAGTGTAGACTGTCACTATCTGGAGAATATGATCTGTTATAGGACACCATGTGTAGACTGTCACTATCTGGAGAATATTATCTGCTAAAGGGCAAGTGTAGACTGTCACTATCTGGAGAATATGATCTGCTAAAGGACAAGTGTAGACTGTCAGTATCTGGAGAATATGTCATGTTATAGGACACCAAGTGTAGACTGTCACTATCTGGAGAATATGATCTGTTATAGGACACCATGTGTAGACTGTCACTTTCTGGAGAATATGTCCTGCTATAGGACACCAAGTGTAGACTGTCAGTATCTGGAGAATATGATCTGCTATAGGACACCAAGTGTAGACTGTCACTATCTGGAGAACATATCCTTCTATAGAACACCAAGTGTAGACTGTCACTATCTGGAGAATATGTCCTGCTATAGGACACCAAGTGTAGACTGTCACTATCTGGAGAATATGATCTTCTATAGGCCACCAAGTGTAGACTGTCACTATCTGGAGAATATGATCTGCTATAGGACACCAAGTGTAGACTGTCACTATCTGGAGAATATGATCTGTTATAGGACACCAAGTGTAGTCTGTCACTATCTGGAGTATATGATCTGCTAAAGGGCAAGTGTAGACTTTCACTATCTGGAGAATATGATCTGCTAAAGGACAAGTGTAGACTGTCAGTATCTGGAGAATATGTCATGTTATAGGACACCAAGTGTAGACTGTCACTATCTGGAGAATATGATCTGTTATAGGACACCAAGTGTAGACTGTCACTATCTGGAGAATATGATCTGTTATAGGACACCATGTGTAGACTGTCACTATCTGGAGAATATGTCCTGCTATAGGACACCAAATGTAGACTGTCACTATCTGGAGAACATATCCTTCTATAGGCCACCAAGTGTAGACTGTCACTATCTGGAGAATATGATCTGTTATACGACACCAAGTGTAGACTGTCACTATCTGGAGAATATGATCTGCTATAGGACACCAAGTGTAGACTGTCACTATCTGGAGAACATATCCTTCTATAGAACACCAAGTGTAGACTGTCACTATCTGGAGAATATGTCCTGCTATAGGACACCATGTGTAGACTGTCACTATCTGGATAATATGATATTCTATAGGCCACCAAGTGTAGACTGTCACTATCTGTAGAATATCATCTGCTATAGGACACCAAGTGTAGACTGTCACTATCTGGAGAATATGATCTGCTAAAGGGCAAGTGTAGACTGTCACTATCTGGAGAATATGATCTGCTAAAGGACAAGTGTAGACTGTCAGTATCTGGAGAATATGTCATGTTATAGGACACCAAGTGTAGACTGTCACTATCTGGAGAACATGATCTGTTATAGGACACCAAGTGTAGACTGTCACTATCTGGAGAATATGACCTGCTATAGGACACCAAGTGTAGACTGTCACTATCTGGAGAATATGTCCTGCTATAGGACACCAAGTGTAGACTGTCACTATCTGGAGAATATGTCCTGCTATAGGCCACCAAGTGTACACTGTCACTATCTGGAGAATATGATCTGTTATAGGACACCAAGAGTAGACTGTCACTATCTGGAGAATATGATCTGCTATAGGACACCAAGTGTAGACTGTCACTATCTGGAGAACATATCCTTCTATAGAACACCAAGTGTAGACTGTCACTATCTGGAGAATATGTCCTGCTATAGGACACCAAGTGTAGACTGTCACTATCTGGAGAATATGATCTTCTATAGGCCACCAAGTGTAGACTGTCACTATCTGGAGAATATGTCCTGCTATAGGACACCAAGTGTAGACTGTCACTATCTGGAGAATATGTCCTGCTATAGGCCACCAAGTGTAGACTGTCACTATCTGGAGAATATGATCTGCTAAAGGACAAGTGTAGACTGTCACTATCTGGAGAATATGATCTGCTAAAGGACAAGTGTAGACTGTCAGTATCTGGAGAATATGTCCTGCTATAGGACACCAAGTGTAGACTGTCACTATCTGGAGAATATGATCTGCTATAGGACAGCAAGTGTAGACTGTCACTATCTGGAGAATATGATCTGTTATAGGACACCATGTGTAGACTGTCACTATCTGGAGAATATTATCTGCTAAAGGGCAAGTGTAGACTGTCACTATCTGGAGAATATGATCTGCTAAAGGACAAGTGTAGACTGTCAGTATCTGGAGAATATGTCATGTTATAGGACACCAAGTATAGACTGTCACTATCTGGAGAATATGATCTGTTATAGGACACCATGTGTAGACTGTCACTATCTGGAGAATATGTCCTGCTATAGGACACCAAGTGTAGACTGTCAGTATCTGGAGAATATGATCTGCTATAGGACAGCAAGTGTAGACTGTCACTATCTGGAGAATATGACCTGCTATAGGACACCAAGTGTAGACTGTCAATATCTAGAGAATTTGATCTGTTATAGGACTCCAAGTGTAGACTGTCATTATCTGGAGTATATGATCTGCGAAAGGACACGTGTAGACTGTCACTATCTGGATAATATGTCATGTTATAGGACATCAAGTGTAGACTGTCACTATCTGGAGAATATGTCATGTTATAGGACAGCAAGTGTAGACTGTCACTATCTGGAGAATATGATCTGTTATAGGACACCAAGTGTAGACTGTCACTATCTGGAGAATATGTCCTGCTATAGGACACCAAGTGTAGACTGTCAGTATCTGGAGAATATGATCTGCTATAGGACAGCAAGTGTAGACTGTCACTATCTGGAGAACATGATCTGTTATAGGACACCAAGTGTAGACTGTCACTATCTGGAGAATATGACCTGCTATAGGACACCAAGTGTAGACTGTCACTATCTGGAGAATATGTCCTGCTATAGGACACCAAGTGTAGACTGTCACTATCTGGAGAATATGTCCTGCTATAGGACACCAAGTGTAGACTGTCACTATCTGGAGAACATATCCTTCTATAGAACACCAAGTGTAGACTGTCACTATCTGGAGAATATGTCCTGCTATAGGACACCATGTGTAGACTGTCACTATCTGGATAATATGATATTCTATAGGCCACCAAGTGTAGACTGTCACTATCTGGAGAATATGATCTGCTATAGGACACCAAGTGTAGACTGTCACTATCTGGAGAATATGATCTGCTAAAGGGCAAGTGTAGACTGTCACTATCTGGAGAATATGATCTGCTAAAGGACAAGTGTAGACTGTCAGTATCTGGAGAATATGTCATGTTATAGGACACCAAGTGTAGACTGTCACTATCTGGAGAACATGATCTGTTATAGGACACCAAGTGTAGACTGTCACTATCTGGAGAAAATGACCTGCTATAGGACACCAAGTGTAGACTGTCACTATCTGGAGAATATGTCCTGCTATAGGACACCAAGTGTAGACTGTCACTATCTGGAGAATATGTCCTGCTATAGGCCACCAAGTGTAGACTGTCACTATCTGGAGAATATGATCTGTTATAGGACACCAAGAGTAGACTGTCACTATCTGGAGAATATGATCTGCTATAGGACACCAAGTGTAGACTGTCACTATCTGGAGAATATGATCTTCTATAGGCCACCAAGTGTAGACTGTCACTATCTGGAGAATATGTCCTGCTATAGGACACCAAGTGTAGACTGTCACTATCTGGAGAATATGTCCTGCTATAGAACACCAAGTGTAGACTGTCACTATCTGGAGAATATGTCCTGCTATAGGACACCATGTGTAGACTGTCACTATCTGGATAATATGATATTCTATAGGCCACCAAGTGTAGACTGTCACTATCTGGAGAATATGATCTGCTATAGGACACCAAGTGTAGACTGTCACTATCTGGAGAATATTATCTGCTAAAGGGCAAGTGTAGACTGTCACTATCTGGAGAATATGATCTGCTAAAGGACAAGTGTAGACTGTCAGTATCTGGAGAATATGTCATGTTATAGGACACCAAGTGTAGACTGTCACTATCTGGAGAACATGATCTGTTATAGGACACCAAGTGTAGACTGTCACTATCTGGAGAAAATGACCTGCTATAGGACACCAAGTGTAGACTGTCACTATCTGGAGAATATGTCCTGCTATAGGACACCAAGTGTAGACTGTCACTATCTGGATAATATGTCCTGCTATAGGCCACCAAGTGTAGACTGTCACTATCTGGAGAATATGATCTGTTATAGGACACCAAGAGTAGACTGTCACTATCTGGAGAATATGATCTGCTATAGGACACCAAGTGTAGACTGTCACTATCTGGAGAACATATCCATCTATAGAACACCAAGTGTAGACTGTCACTATCTGGAGAATATGTCCTGCTATAGGACACCAAGTGTAGACTGTCACTATCTGGAGAATATGATCTTCTATAGGCCACCAAGTGTAGACTGTCACTATCTGGAGAATATGTCCTGCTATAGGACACCAAGTGTAGACTGTCACTATCTGGAGAACATGTCCTGCTATAGGCCACCAAGTGTAGACTGTCACTATCTGGAGAATATGATCTGCTAAAGGACAAGTGTAGACTGTCACTATCTGGAGAATATGATCTGCTAAAGGACAAGTGTAGACTGTCAGTATCTGGAGAATATGTCCTGCTATAGGACACCAAGTGTAGACTGTCACTATCTGGAGAATATGATCTGCTATAGGACAGCAAGTGTAGACTGTCACTATCTGGAGAATATGATCTGTTATAGGACACCATGTGTAGACTGTCACTATCTGGAGAATATTATCTGCTAAAGGGCAAGTGTAGACTGTCACTATCTGGAGAATATGATCTGCTAAAGGACAAGTGTAGACTGTCAGTATCTGGAGAATATGTCATGTTATAGGACACCAAGTGTAGACTGTCACTATCTGGAGAATATGATCTGTTATAGGACACCATGTGTAGACTGTCACTATCTGGAGAATATGTCCTGCTATAGGACACTAAGTGTAGACTGTCAGTATCTGGAGAATATGATCTGCTATAGGACACCAAGTGTAGACTGTCACTATCTGGAGAATATGACCTGCTATAGGACACCAAGTGTAGACTGTCACTATCTGGAGAATATGTCCTGCTATAGGACACCAAATGTAGACTGTCACTATCTGGAGAACATATCCTTCTATAGGCCACCAAGTGTAGACTGTCACTATCTGGATAATATGATCTGTTATAGGACACCAAGTGTAGACTGTCACTATCTGGAGAATATGATCTGCTATAGGACACCAAGTGTAGACTGTCACTATCTGGAGAACATATCCTTCTATAGAACACCAAGTGTAGACTGTCACTATCTGGAGAATATGTCCTGCTATAGGACACAATGTGTAGACTGTCACTATCTGGATAATATGATATTCTATAGGCCACCAAGTGTAGACTGTCACTATCTGGAGAATATGATCTGCTATAGGACACCAAGTGTAGACTGTCACTATCTGGAGAATATGATCTGCTAAAGGGCAAGTGTAGACTGTCACTATCTGGAGAATATGATCTGCTAAAGGACAAGTGTAGACTGTCAGTATCTGGAGAATATGTCATGTTATAGGACACCAAGTGTAGACTGTCACTATCTGGAGAACATGATCTGTTATAGGACACCACGTGTAGTCTGTCACTATCTGGAGAATATGATCTGCTAAAGGGCAAGTGTAGACTTTCACTATCTGGAGAATATCATCTGCTAAAGGACAAGTGTAGACTGTCACTATCTGGAGAATATGATCTGTTATAGGACACCAAGTGTAGACTGTCACTATCTGGAGAATATTATCTGTTATAGGACACCAAGTGTAGACTGTCACTATCTGGAGAATATGATCTGTTATAGGACACCATGTGTAGACTGTCACTATCTGGAGAATATGTCCTGCTATAGGACACCAAATGTAGACTGTCACTATCTGGAGAACATATCCTTCTATAGGCCACCAAGTGTAGACTGTCACTATCTGGATAATATGATCTGTTATAGGACACCAAGTGTAGACTGTCATTATCTGGAGAATATGATCTGCTATAGGACACCAAGTGTAGACTGTCACTATCTGGAGAACATATCCTTCTATAGAACACCAAGTGTAGACTGTCACTATCTGGAGAATATGTCCTGCTATAGGACACCATGTGTAGACTGTCACTATCTGGATAATATGATATTCTATAGGCCACCAAGTGTAGACTGTCATTATCTGGAGAATATGATCTGCTATAGGACACCAAGTGTAGACTGTCACTATCTGGAGAATATGATCTGCTAAAGGGCAAGTGTAGACTGTCACTATCTGGAGAATATGATCTGCTAAAGGACAAGTGTAGACTGTCAGTATCTGGAGAATATGTCATGTTATAGGACACCAAGTGTAGACTGTCACTATCTGGAGAACATGATCTGTTATAGGACACCAAGTGTAGACTGTCACTATCTGGAGAAAATGACCTGCTATAGGACACCAAGTGTAGACTGTCACTATCTGGAGAATATGTCCTGCTATAGGACACCAAGTGTAGACTGTCACTATCTGGAGAATATGTCCTGCTATAGGCCACCAAGTGTAGACTGTCACTATCTGGAGAATATGATCTGTTATAGGACACCAAGAGTAGACTGTCACTATCTGGAGAATATGATCTGCTATAGGACACCAAGTGTAGACTGTCACTATCTGGAGAACATATCCTTCTATAGAACACCAAGTGTAGACTGTCACTATCTGGAGAATATGTCCTGCTATAGGACACCAAGTGTAGACTGTCACTATCTGGAGAATATGATCTTCTATAGGCCACCAAGTGTAGACTGTCACTATCTGGAGAATATGTCCTGCTATAGGACACCAAGTGTAGACTGTCACTATCTGGAGAATATGTCCTGCTATAGGCCACCAAGTGTAGACTGTCACTATCTGGAGAATATGATCTGCTAAAGGACAAGTGTAGACTGTCACTATCTGGAGAATATGATCTGCTAAAGGACAAGTGTAGACTGTCAGTATCTGGAGAATATGTCCTGCTATAGGACACCAAGTGTAGACTGTCACTATCTGGAGAATATGATCTGTTATAGGACAGCAAGTGTAGACTGTCACTATCTGGAGAATATGATCTGTTATAGGACACCATGTGTAGACTGTCACTATCTGGAGAATATTATCTGCTAAAGGGCAAGTGTAGACTGTCACTATCTGGAGAATATGATCTGCTAAAGGACAAGTGTAGACTGTCAGTATCTGGAGAATATGTCATGTTATAGGACACCAAGTGTGGACTTTCACTATCTGGAGAATATGATCTGTTATAGGACACCATGTGTAGACTGTCACTATCTGGAGAATATGTCCTGCTATAGGACACCAAGTGTAGACTGTCAGTATCTGGAGAATATGATCTGCTATAGGACAGCAAGTGTAGACTGTCACTATCTGGAGAATATGACCTGCTATAGGACACCAAGTGTAGACTGTCAATATCTAGAGAATTTGATCTGTTATAGGACTCCAAGTGTAGACTGTCATTATCTGGAGTTTATGATCTGTGAAAGGACATGTGTAGACTGTCACTATCTGGATAATATGTCATGTTATAGGACATCAAGTGTAGACTGTCACTATCTGCAAAATACGAGCTGTTATAGGACACCAATTGTAGACTGTCACTATCTGGAGAATATGTCATGTTATAGGACAGCAAGTGTAGACTGTCACTATCTGGAGAATATGATCTGTTATAGGACACCAAGTGTAGACTGTCAGTATCTGGAGAATATGATCTGCTCTAGGACAGCAAGTGTAGACTGTCACTATCTGGAGAACATGATCTGTTATAGGACACCAAGTGTAGACTGTCACTATCTGGAGAATATGACCTGCTAGAGGACACCAAGTGTAGACTGTCACTATCTGGAGAATATGTCCTGCTATAGTACACCAAGTGTAGACTGTCACTATCTGGAGAATATGTCCTGCTATAGGACACCAAGTGTAGACTGTCACTATCTGGAGAATATGATCTTCTATAGGCCACCAAGTGTAGACTGTCACTATCTGGAGAATATGATCTGCTATAGGACACCAAGTGTAGACTTTCACTATCTGGAGAATATGATCTGTTATAGGACACCAAGTGTAGTCTGTCACTATCTGGAGAATATGATCTGCTAAAGGGCAAGTGTAGACTTTCACTATCTGGAGAATATGATCTGCTAAAGGACAAGTGTAGACTGTCAGTATCTGGAGAATATGTCATGTAATAGGACACCAAGTGTAGACTGTCACTATCTGGAGAATATGATCTGTTATAGGACACCAAGTGTAGACTGTCACTATCTGGAGAATATGATCTGCTAAAGGGCAAGTGTAGACTTTCACTATCTGGAGAATATGATCTGCTATAGGACACCAAGTGTAGACTGTCACTATCTGGAGAATATGATCTGCTATAGGACACCAAGTGTAGACTGTCACTATCTGGAGAACATATCCTTCTATAGAACACCAAGTGTAGACTGTCACTATCTGGAGAATATGTCCTGCTATAGGACACCATGTGTAGACTGTCACTATCTGGATAATATGATATTCTATAGGCCACCAAGTGTAGACTGTCACTATCTGGAGAATATGATCTGCTATAGGACACCAAGTGTAGACTGTCACTATCTGGAGAATATGATCTGCTAAAGGGCAAGTGTAGACTGTCACTATCTGGAGAATATGATCTGCTAAAGGACAAGTGTAGACTGTCAGTATCTGGAGAATATGTCATGTTATAGGACACCAAGTGTAGACTGTCACTATCTGGAGAACATGATCTGTTATAGGACACCAAGTGTAGTCTGTCACTATCTGGAGAATATGATCTGCTAAAGGGCAAGTGTAGACTTTCACTATCTGGAGAATATGATCTGCTAAAGGACAAGTGTAGACTGTCAGTATCTGGAGAATATGTCATGTTATAGGACACCAAGTGTAGACTGTCACTATCTGGAGAATATGATCTGTTATAGGACACCAAGTGTAGACTGTCACTATCTGGAGAATATGATCTGTTATAGGACACCATGTGTAGACTGTCACTATCTGGAGAATATGTCCTGCTATAGGACACCAAATGTAGACTGTCACTATCTGGAGAACATATCCTTCTATAGGCCACCAAGTGTAGACTGTCACTATCTGGATAATATGATCTGTTATAGGACACCAAGTGTAGACTGTCATTATCTGGAGAATATGATCTGCTATAGGACACCAAGTGTAGACTGTCACTATCTGGAGAACATATCCTTCTATAGAACACCAAGTGTAGACTGTCACTATCTGGAGAATATGTCCTGCTATAGGACACCATGTGTAGACTGTCACTATCTGGATAATATGATATTCTATAGGCCACCAAGTGTAGACTGTCACTATCTGGAGAATATGATCTGCTATAGGACACCAAGTGTAGACTGTCACTATCTGGAGAATATGATCTGCTAAAGGACAAGTGTAGACTGTCAGTATCTGGAGAATATGTCATGTTATAGGACACCAAGTGTAGACTGTCACTATCTGGAGAACATGATCTGTTATAGGACACCAAGTGTAGACTGTCACTATCTGGAGAAAATGACCTGCTATAGGACACCAAGTGTAGACTGTCACTATCTGGAGAATATGTCCTGCTATAGGACACCAAGTGTAGACTGTCACTATCTGGAGAATATGTCCTGCTATAGGCCACCAAGTGTAGACTGTCACTATCTGGAGAATATGATCTGTTATAGGACACCAAGAGTAGACTGTCACTATCTGGAGAATATGATCTGCTATAGGACACCAAGTGTAGACTGTCACTATCTGGAGAACATATCCTTCTATAGAACACCAAGTGTAGACTGTCACTATCTGGAGAATATGTCCTGCTATAGGACACCAAGTGTAGACTGTCACTATCTGGAGAATATGATCTTCTATAGGCCACCAAGTGTAGACTGTCACTATCTGGAGAATATGTCCTGCTATAGGACACCAAGTGTAGACTGTCACTATCTGGAGAATATGTCCTGCTATAGGCCACCAAGTGTAGACTGTCACTATCTGGAGAATATGATCTGCTAAAGGACAAGTGTAGACTGTCAGTATCTGGAGAATATGTCCTGCTATAGGACACCAAGTGTAGACTGTCACTATCTGGAGAATATGATCTGCTATAGGACAGCAAGTGTAGACTGTCACTATCTGGAGAATATGATCTGTTATAGGACACCATGTGTAGACTGTCACTATCTGGAGAATATTATCTGCTAAAGGGCAAGTGTAGACTGTCACTATCTGGAGAATATGGTCTGCTAAAGGACAAGTGTAGACTGTCAGTATCTGGAGAATATGTCATGTTATAGGACACCAAGTGTAGACTGTCACTATCTGGAGAATATGATCTGTTATAGGACACCATGTGTAGACTGTCACTATCTGGAGAATATGTCCTGCTATAGGACACCAAGTGTAGACTGTCAGTATCTGGAGAATATGATCTGCTATAGGACAGCAAGTGTAGACTGTCACTATCTGGAGAATATGACCTGCTATAGGACACCAAGTGTAGACTGTCAATATCTAGAGAATTTGATCTGTTATAGGACTCCAAGTGTAGACTGTCATTATCTGGAGTATATGATCTGCGAAAGGACACGTGTAGACTGTCACTATCTGGATAATATGTCATGTTATAGGACATCAAGTGTAGACTGTCACTATCTGCAGAATACGAGCTGTTATAGGACACCAATTGTAGACTGTCACTATCTGGAGAATATGATCTGCTAAAGGACAAGTGTAGACTGTCACTATCTGGAGAATATGATCTGCTAAAGGACAAGTGTAGACTGTCAGTATCTGGAGAATATGTCCTGCTATAGGACACCAAGTGTAGACTGTCACTATCTGGAGAATATGATCTGCTATAGGACAGCAAGTGTAGACTGTCACTATCTGGAGAATATGATCTGTTATAGGACACCATGTGTAGACTGTCACTATCTGGAGAATATTATCTGCTAAAGGGCAAGTGTAGACTGTCACTATCTGGAGAATATGATCTGCTAAAGGACAAGTGTAGACTGTCAGTATCTGGAGAATATGTCATGTTATAGGACACCAAGTGTAGACTGTCACTATCTGGAGAATATTATCTGTTATAGGACACCATGTGTAGACTGTCACTATCTGGAGAATATGTCCTGCTATAGGACACTAAGTGTAGACTGTCAGTATCTGGAGAATATGATCTGCTATAGGACACCAAGTGTAGACTGTCACTATCTGGAGAATATGACCTGCTATAGGACACCAAGTGTAGACTGTCACTATCTGGAGAATATGTCCTGCTATAGGACACCAAATGTAGACTGTCACTATCTGGAGAACATATCCTTCTATAGGCCACCAAGTGTAGACTGTCACTATCTGGATAATATGATCTGTTATAGGACACCAAGTGTAGACTGTCACTATCTGGAGAATATGATCTGCTATAGGACACCAAGTGTAGACTGTCACTATCTGGAGAACATATCCTTCTATAGAACACCAAGTGTAGACTGTCACTATCTGGAGAATATGTCCTGCTATAGGACACAATGTGTAGACTGTCACTATCTGGATAATATGATATTCTATAGGCCACCAAGTGTAGACTGTCACTATCTGGAGAATATGATCTGCTATAGGACACCAAGTGTAGACTGTCACTATCTGGAGAATATGATCTGCTAAAGGGCAAGTGTAGACTGTCACTATCTGGAGAATATGATCTGCTAAAGGACAAGTGTAGACTGTCAGTATCTGGAGAATATGTCATGTTATAGGACACCAAGTGTAGACTGTCACTATCTGGAGAACATGATCTGTTATAGGACACCACGTGTAGTCTGTCACTATCTGGAGAATATGATCTGCTAAAGGGCAAGTGTAGACTTTCACTATCTGGAGAATATCATCTGCTAAAGGACAAGTGTAGACTGTCACTATCTGGAGAATATGATCTGTTATAGGACACCAAGTGTAGACTGTCACTATCTGGAGAATATTATCTGTTATAGGACACCAAGTGTAGACTGTCACTATCTGGAGAATATGATCTGTTATAGGACACCATGTGTAGACTGTCACTATCTGGAGAATATGTCCTGCTATAGGACACCAAATGTAGACTGTCACTATCTGGAGAACATATCCTTCTATAGGCCACCAAGTGTAGACTGTCACTATCTGGATAATATGATCTGTTATAGGACACCAAGTGTAGACTGTCATTATCTGGAGAATATGATCTGCTATAGGACACCAAGTGTAGACTGTCACTATCTGGAGAACATATCCTTCTATAGAACACCAAGTGTAGACTGTCACTATCTGGAGAATATGTCCTGCTATAGGACACCATGTGTAGACTGTCACTATCTGGATAATATGATATTCTATAGGCCACCAAGTGTAGACTGTCATTATCTGGAGAATATGATCTGCTATAGGACACCAAGTGTAGACTGTCACTATCTGGAGAATATGATCTGCTAAAGGGCAAGTGTAGACTGTCACTATCTGGAGAATATGATCTGCTAAAGGACAAGTGTAGACTGTCAGTATCTGGAGAATATGTCATGTTATAGGACACCAAGTGTAGACTGTCACTATCTGGAGAACATGATCTGTTATAGGACACCAAGTGTAGACTGTCACTATCTGGAGAAAATGACCTGCTATAGGACACCAAGTGTAGACTGTCACTATCTGGAGAATATGTCCTGCTATAGGACACCAAGTGTAGACTGTCACTATCTGGAGAATATGTCCTGCTATAGGCCACCAAGTGTAGACTGTCACTATCTGGAGAATATGATCTGTTATAGGACACCAAGAGTAGACTGTCACTATCTGGAGAATATGATCTGCTATAGGACACCAAGTGTAGACTGTCACTATCTGGAGAACATATCCTTCTATAGAACACCAAGTGTAGACTGTCACTATCTGGAGAATATGTCCTGCTATAGGACACCAAGTGTAGACTGTCACTATCTGGAGAATATGATCTTCTATAGGCCACCAAGTGTAGACTGTCACTATCTGGAGAATATGTCCTGCTATAGGACACCAAGTGTAGACTGTCACTATCTGGAGAATATGTCCTGCTATAGGCCACCAAGTGTAGACTGTCACTATCTGGAGAATATGATCTGCTAAAGGACAAGTGTAGACTGTCACTATCTGGAGAATATGATCTGCTAAAGGACAAGTGTAGACTGTCAGTATCTGGAGAATATGTCCTGCTATAGGACACCAAGTGTAGACTGTCACTATCTGGAGAATATGATCTGTTATAGGACAGCAAGTGTAGACTGTCACTATCTGGAGAATATGATCTGTTATAGGACACCATGTGTAGACTGTCACTATCTGGAGAATATTATCTGCTAAAGGGCAAGTGTAGACTGTCACTATCTGGAGAATATGATCTGCTAAAGGACAAGTGTAGACTGTCAGTATCTGGAGAATATGTCATGTTATAGGACACCAAGTGTGGACTTTCACTATCTGGAGAATATGATCTGTTATAGGACACCATGTGTAGACTGTCACTATCTGGAGAATATGTCCTGCTATAGGACACCAAGTGTAGACTGTCAGTATCTGGAGAATATGATCTGCTATAGGACAGCAAGTGTAGACTGTCACTATCTGGAGAATATGACCTGCTATAGGACACCAAGTGTAGACTGTCAATATCTAGAGAATTTGATCTGTTATAGGACTCCAAGTGTAGACTGTCATTATCTGGAGTTTATGATCTGTGAAAGGACATGTGTAGACTGTCACTATCTGGATAATATGTCATGTTATAGGACATCAAGTGTAGACTGTCACTATCTGCAAAATACGAGCTGTTATAGGACACCAATTGTAGACTGTCACTATCTGGAGAATATGTCATGTTATAGGACAGCAAGTGTAGACTGTCACTATCTGGAGAATATGATCTGTTATAGGACACCAAGTGTAGACTGTCAGTATCTGGAGAATATGATCTGCTCTAGGACAGCAAGTGTAGACTGTCACTATCTGGAGAACATGATCTGTTATAGGACACCAAGTGTAGACTGTCACTATCTGGAGAATATGACCTGCTAGAGGACACCAAGTGTAGACTGTCACTATCTGGAGAATATGTCCTGCTATAGTACACCAAGTGTAGACTGTCACTATCTGGAGAATATGTCCTGCTATAGGACACCAAGTGTAGACTGTCACTATCTGGAGAATATGATCTTCTATAGGCCACCAAGTGTAGACTGTCACTATCTGGAGAATATGATCTGCTATAGGACACCAAGTGTAGACTTTCACTATCTGGAGAATATGATCTGTTATAGGACACCAAGTGTAGTCTGTCACTATCTGGAGAATATGATCTGCTAAAGGGCAAGTGTAGACTTTCACTATCTGGAGAATATGATCTGCTAAAGGACAAGTGTAGACTGTCAGTATCTGGAGAATATGTCATGTAATAGGACACCAAGTGTAGACTGTCACTATCTGGAGAATATGATCTGTTATAGGACACCAAGTGTAGACTGTCACTATCTGGAGAATATGATCTGCTAAAGGGCAAGTGTAGACTTTCACTATCTGGAGAATATGATCTGCTATAGGACACCAAGTGTAGACTGTCACTATCTGGAGAATATGATCTGCTATAGGACACCAAGTGTAGACTGTCACTATCTGGAGAACATATCCTTCTATAGAACACCAAGTGTAGACTGTCACTATCTGGAGAATATGTCCTGCTATAGGACACCATGTGTAGACTGTCACTATCTGGATAATATGATATTCTATAGGCCACCAAGTGTAGACTGTCACTATCTGGAGAATATGATCTGCTATAGGACACCAAGTGTAGACTGTCACTATCTGGAGAATATGATCTGCTAAAGGGCAAGTGTAGACTGTCACTATCTGGAGAATATGATCTGCTAAAGGACAAGTGTAGACTGTCAGTATCTGGAGAATATGTCATGTTATAGGACACCAAGTGTAGACTGTCACTATCTGGAGAACATGATCTGTTATAGGACACCAAGTGTAGTCTGTCACTATCTGGAGAATATGATCTGCTAAAGGGCAAGTGTAGACTTTCACTATCTGGAGAATATGATCTGCTAAAGGACAAGTGTAGACTGTCAGTATCTGGAGAATATGTCATGTTATAGGACACCAAGTGTAGACTGTCACTATCTGGAGAATATGATCTGTTATAGGACACCAAGTGTAGACTGTCACTATCTGGAGAATATGATCTGTTATAGGACACCATGTGTAGACTGTCACTATCTGGAGAATATGTCCTGCTATAGGACACCAAATGTAGACTGTCACTATCTGGAGAACATATCCTTCTATAGGCCACCAAGTGTAGACTGTCACTATCTGGATAATATGATCTGTTATAGGACACCAAGTGTAGACTGTCATTATCTGGAGAATATGATCTGCTATAGGACACCAAGTGTAGACTGTCACTATCTGGAGAACATATCCTTCTATAGAACACCAAGTGTAGACTGTCACTATCTGGAGAATATGTCCTGCTATAGGACACCATGTGTAGACTGTCACTATCTGGATAATATGATATTCTATAGGCCACCAAGTGTAGACTGTCACTATCTGGAGAATATGATCTGCTATAGGACACCAAGTGTAGACTGTCACTATCTGGAGAATATGATCTGCTAAAGGACAAGTGTAGACTGTCAGTATCTGGAGAATATGTCATGTTATAGGACACCAAGTGTAGACTGTCACTATCTGGAGAACATGATCTGTTATAGGACACCAAGTGTAGACTGTCACTATCTGGAGAAAATGACCTGCTATAGGACACCAAGTGTAGACTGTCACTATCTGGAGAATATGTCCTGCTATAGGACACCAAGTGTAGACTGTCACTATCTGGAGAATATGTCCTGCTATAGGCCACCAAGTGTAGACTGTCACTATCTGGAGAATATGATCTGTTATAGGACACCAAGAGTAGACTGTCACTATCTGGAGAATATGATCTGCTATAGGACACCAAGTGTAGACTGTCACTATCTGGAGAACATATCCTTCTATAGAACACCAAGTGTAGACTGTCACTATCTGGAGAATATGTCCTGCTATAGGACACCAAGTGTAGACTGTCACTATCTGGAGAATATGATCTTCTATAGGCCACCAAGTGTAGACTGTCACTATCTGGAGAATATGTCCTGCTATAGGACACCAAGTGTAGACTGTCACTATCTGGAGAATATGTCCTGCTATAGGCCACCAAGTGTAGACTGTCACTATCTGGAGAATATGATCTGCTAAAGGACAAGTGTAGACTGTCAGTATCTGGAGAATATGTCCTGCTATAGGACACCAAGTGTAGACTGTCACTATCTGGAGAATATGATCTGCTATAGGACAGCAAGTGTAGACTGTCACTATCTGGAGAATATGATCTGTTATAGGACACCATGTGTAGACTGTCACTATCTGGAGAATATTATCTGCTAAAGGGCAAGTGTAGACTGTCACTATCTGGAGAATATGGTCTGCTAAAGGACAAGTGTAGACTGTCAGTATCTGGAGAATATGTCATGTTATAGGACACCAAGTGTAGACTGTCACTATCTGGAGAATATGATCTGTTATAGGACACCATGTGTAGACTGTCACTATCTGGAGAATATGTCCTGCTATAGGACACCAAGTGTAGACTGTCAGTATCTGGAGAATATGATCTGCTATAGGACAGCAAGTGTAGACTGTCACTATCTGGAGAATATGACCTGCTATAGGACACCAAGTGTAGACTGTCAATATCTAGAGAATTTGATCTGTTATAGGACTCCAAGTGTAGACTGTCATTATCTGGAGTATATGATCTGCGAAAGGACACGTGTAGACTGTCACTATCTGGATAATATGTCATGTTATAGGACATCAAGTGTAGACTGTCACTATCTGCAGAATACGAGCTGTTATAGGACACCAATTGTAGACTGTCACTATCTGGAGAATATGTCATGTTATAGGACAGCAAGTGTAGACTGTCACTATCTGGAGAATATGATCTGCTCTAGGACAGCAAGTGTAGACTGTCACTATCTGGAGAACATGATCTGTTATAGGACACCAAGTGTAGACTGTCACTATCTGGAGAATATGACCTGCTAGAGGACACCAAGTGTAGACTGTCACTATCTGGAGAATATGATCTGTTATAGGACACCATGTGTAGACTGTCACTATCTGGAGAATATGTCCTGCTATAGGACACCAAATGTAGACTGTCACTATCTGGAGAACATATCCTTCTATAGGCCACCAAGTGTAGACTGTCACTATCTGGATAATATGATCTGTTATAGGACACCAAGTGTAGACTGTCATTATCTGGAGAATATGATCTGCTATAGGACACCATGTGTAGACTGTCACTATCTGGATAATATGATATTCTATAGGCCACCAAGTGTAGACTGTCACTATCTGGAGAATATGATCTGCTATAGGACACCAAGTGTAGACTGTCACTATCTGGAGAATATGATCTGCTAAAGGGCAAGTGTAGACTGTCACTATCTGGAGAATATGATCTGCTAAAGGACAAGTGTAGACTGTCAGTATCTGGAGAATATGTCATGTTATAGGACACCAAGTGTAGACTGTCACTATCTGGAGAACATGATCTGTTATAGGACACCAAGTGTAGACTGTCACTATCTGGAGAAAATGACCTGCTATAGGACACCAAGTGTAGACTGTCACTATCTGGAGAATATGTCCTGCTATAGGACACCAAGTGTAGACTGTCACTATCTGGAGAATATGTCCTGCTATAGGCCACCAAGTGTAGACTGTCACTATCTGGAGAATATGATCTGTTATAGGACACCAAGAGTAGACTGTCACTATCTGGAGAATAGAATCTGCTATAGGACACCAAGTGTAGACTGTCACTATCTGGAGAACATATCCTTCTATAGAACACCAAGTGTAGACTGTCACTATCTGGAGAATATGTCCTGCTATAGGACACCAAGTGTAGACTGTCACTATCTGGAGAATATGATCTTCTATAGGCCACCAAGTGTAGACTGTCACTATCTGGAGAATATGTCCTGCTATAGGACACCAAGTGTAGACTGTCACTATCTGGATAATATGTCCTGCTATAGGCCACCAAGTGTAGACTGTCACTATCTGGAGAATATGATCTGCTAAAGGACAAGTGTAGACTGTCACTATCTGGAGAATATGTCCTGCTATAGGCCACCAAGTGTAGACTGTCACTATCTGGAGAATATGATCTGCTATAGGACAGCAAGTGTAGACTGTCACTATCTGGAGAATATGATCTGTTATAGGACACCATGTGTAGACTGTCACTATCTGGAGAATATTATCTGCTAAAGGGCAAGTGTAGACTGTCACTATCTGGAGAATATGGTCTGCTAAAGGACAAGTGTAGACTGTCAGTATCTGGAGAATATGTCATGTTATAGGACACCAAGTGTAGACTGTCACTATCTGGAGAATATGATCTGTTATAGGACACCATGTGTAGACTGTCACTATCTGGAGAATATGTCCTGCTATAGGACACCAAGTGTAGACTGTCAGTATCTGGAGAATATGATCTGCTATAGGACAGCAAGTGTAGACTGTCACTATCTGGAGAATATGACCTGCTATAGGACACCAAGTGTAGACTGTCAATATCTAGAGAATTTGATCTGTTATAGGACTCCAAGTGTAGACTGTCATTATCTGGAGTATATGATCTGCGAAAGGACACGTGTAGACTGTCACTATCTGGATAATATGTCATGTTATAGGACATCAAGTGTAGACTGTCACTATCTGCAGAATACGAGCTGTTATAGGACACCAATTGTAGACTGTCACCATCTGGAGAATATGTCATGTTATAGGACAGCAAGTGTAGACTGTCACTATCTGGAGAATATGATCTGCTCTAGGACAGCAAGTGTAGACTGTCACTATCTGGAGAACATGATCTGTTATAGGACACCAAGTGTAGACTGTCACTATCTGGAGAATATGACCTGCTAGAGGACACCAAGTGTAGACTGTCACTATCTGGAGAATATGTCCTGCTATAGGACACCAAGTGTAGACTGTCACTATCTGGAGAATATGTCCTGCTATAGGCCACCATGTGTAGACTATCACTATCTGGAGAATATGATCTGTTATAGGACACCAAGAGTAGACTGTCACTATCTGGAGAATATGATCTGCTATAGGACACCAAGTGTAGACTGTCACTATCTGGAGAACATATCCTTCTATAGAACACCAAGTGTAGACTGTCACTATCTGGAGAATATGTCCTGCTATAGGACACCAAGTGTAGACTGTCACTATCTGGAGAATATGTCCTGCTATAGGACACCAAGTGTAGACTGTCACTATCTGGAGAATATGATCTGCTATAGGACACCAAGTGTAGACTGTCACTATCTGGATAATATGATCTGTTATAGGACACCAAGTGTAGACTGTCACTATCTGGAGAATATGATCTGCTATAGGACACCAAGTGTAGACTGTCACTATCTGGAGAACATATCCTTCTATAGAACACCAAGTGTAGACTGTCACTATCTGGATAATATGTCCTGCTATAGGACACCAAGTGTAGACTGTCACTATCTGGAGAATATGATCTTCTATAGGCCACCAAGTGTAGACTGTCACTATCTGGAGAATATGATCTGCTATAGGACACCAAGTGTAGACTGTCACTATCTGGAGAATATGATCTGTTATAGGACACCAAGTGTAGTCTGTCACTATCTGGAGAATATGATCTGCTAAAGGGCAAGTGTAGACTTTCACTATCTGGAGAATATGATCTGCTAAAGGACAAGTGTAGACTGTCAGTATCTGGAGAATATGTCATGTTATAGGACACCAAGTGTAGACTGTCACTATCTGGAGAATATGATCTGTTATAGGACACCAAGTGTAGACTGTCACTATCTGGAGAATATGATCTCTTATAGGACACCATGTGTAGACTGTCACTATCTGGAGAATATGTCCTGCTATAGGACACCAAATGTAGACTGTCACTATCTGGAGAACATATCCTTCTATAGGCCACCAAGTGTAGACTGTCACTATCTGGATAATATGATCTGTTATAGGACACCAAGTGTAGACTGTCACTATCTGGAGAATATGATCTGCTATAGGACACCAAGTGTAGACTGTCACTATCTGGAGAACATATCCTTCTATAGAACACCAAGTGTAGACTGTTACTATCTGGAGAATATGTCCTGCTATAGGACACCATGTGTAGACTGTCACTATCTGGATAATATGATATTCTATAGGCCACCAAGTGTAGACTGTCACTATCTGGAGAATATGATCTGCTATAGGACACCAAGTGTAGACTATTACTATCTGGAGAATATGATCTGCTAAAAGGCAAGTGTAGACTGTCAGTATCTGGAGAATATGTCATGTTATAGGACACCAAGTGTAGACTGTCACTATCTGGAGAACATGATCTGTTATAGGACACCAAGTGTAGACTGTCACTATCTGGAGAATATGACCTGCTATAGGACACCAAGTGTAGACTGTCACTATCTGGAGAATATGTCCTGCTATAGGACACCAAGTGTAGACTGTCACTATCTGGAGAATATGTCCTGCTATAGGACACTAAGTGTAGACTGTCACTATCTGGAGAATATGATCTGTTATAGGACACCAAGAGTACACTGTCACTATCTGGAGAATATGATCTGCTATAGGACACCAAGTGTAGACTGTCACTATCTGGAGAACATATCCTTCTATAGAACACCAAGTGTAGACTGTCACTATCTGGAGAATATGTCCTGCTATAGGACACCAAGTGTAGACTGTCACTATCTGGAGAATATGATGTTCTATAGGCCACCAAGTGTAGACTGTCACTATCTGGAGAATATGTCCTGCTATAGGACACCAAGTGTAGACTGTCACTATCTGGAGAATATGTCCTGCTATAGGCCACCAAGTGTAGACTGTCACTATCTGGAGAATATGATCTGCTAAAGGACAAGTGTAGACTGTCACTATCTGGAGAATATGATCTGCTAAAGGACAAGTGTAGACTGTCAGTATCTGGAGAATATGTCCTGCTATAGGACACCAAGTGTAGACTGTCACTATCTGGAGAATATGATCTGCTATAGGACAGCAAGTGTAGACTGTCACTATCTGGAGAATATGATCTGTTATAGGACACCATGTGTAGACTGTCACTATCTGGAGAATATTATCTGCTAAAGGGCAAGTGTAGACTGTCACTATCTGGAGAATATGATCTGCTAAAGGACAAGTGTAGACTGTCAGTATCTGGAGAATATGTCATGTTATAGGACACCAAGTGTAGACTATCACTATCTGGAGAATATGATCTGTTATAGGACACCAAGAGTAGACTGTCACTATCTGGAGAATATGATCTGCTATAGGACACCAAGTGTAGACTGTCACTATCTGGAGAACATATCCTTCTATAGAACACCAAGTGTAGACTGTCACTATCTGGAGAATATGATCTGCTATAGGACACCAAGTGTAGACTGTCACTATCTGGATAATATGATCTGTTATAGGACACCAAGTGTAGACTGTCACTATCTGGAGAATATGTCCTGCTATTGGACACCAAGTGTAGACTGTCACTATCTGGAGAATATGTCCTGCTATAGGACACCAAGTGTAGACTGTCACTATCTGGAGAATATGTCCTGCTATTGGACACCAAGTGTAGACTGTCACTATCTGGAGAATATGTCCTGCTATAGGACACCAAGTGTAGACTGTCACTATCTGGAGAATATGATCTGCTATAGGACACCAAGTGTAGACTGTCACTATCTGGATAATATGATCTGTTATAGGACACCAAGTGTAGACTGTCACTATCTGGAGAATATGATCTGCTATAGGACACCAAGTGTAGACTGTCACTATCTGGAGAATATGATCTGTTATAGGACACCAAGAGTAGTCTGTCACTATCTGGAGAATATGATCTGCTATAGGACACCAAGTGTAGACTGTCACTATCTGGAGAACATATCCTTCTATAGAACACCAAGTGTAGACTGTCACTATCTGGAGAATATGTCCTGCTATAGGACACCAAGTGTAGACTGTCACTATCTGGAGAATATGATCTTCTATAGGCCACCAAGTGTAGACTGTCACTATCTGGAGAATATGTCCTGCTATAGGACACCAAGTGTAGACTGTCACTATCTGGAGAATATGTCCTGCTATAGGCCACCAAGTGTAGACTGTCACTATCTGGAGAATATGATCTGCTAATGGACAAGTGTAGACTGTCACTATCTGGAGAATATGATCTGCTAAAGGACAAGTGTAGACTGTCAGTATCTGGAGAATATGTCCTGCTATAGGACACCAAGTGTAGACTGTCACTATCTGGAGAATATGATCTGCTATAGGACAGCAAGTGTAGACTGTCACTATCTGGAGAATATGATCTGTTATAGGACACCATGTGTAGACTGTCACTATCTGGAGAATATTATCTGCTAAAGGGCAAGTGTAGACTGTCACTATCTGGAGAATATGGTCTGCTAAAGGACAAGTGTAGACTGTCAGTATCTGGAGAATATGTCATGTTATAGGACACCAAGTGTAGACTGTCACTATCTGGAGAATATGATCTGTTATAGGACACCATGTGTAGACTGTCACTATCTGGAGAATATGTCCTGCTATAGGACACCAAGTGTAGACTGTCAGTATCTGGAGAATATGATCTGCTATAGGACAGCAAGTGTAGACTGTCACTATCTGGAGAATATGACCTGCTATAGGACACCAAGTGTAGACTGTCAATATCTAGAGAATTTGATCTGTTATAGGACTCCAAGTGTAGACTGTCATTATCTGGAGTATATGATCTGCGAAAGGACACGTGTAGACTGTCACTATCTGGATAATATGTCATGTTATAGGACATCAAGTGTAGACTGTCACTATCTGCAGAATATGTCATGTTATAGGACAGTAAGTGTAGACTGTCACTATCTGGATAATATGATCTGTTATAGGACACCAAGTGTAGACTGTCAGTATCTGGAGAATATGATCTGCTCTAGGACAGCAAGTGTAGACTGTCACTATCTGGAGAACATGATCTGTTATAGGACACCAAGTGTAGACTGTCACTATCTGGAGAATATGACCTGCTAGAGGACACCAAGTGTAGACTGTCACTATCTGGAGAATATGTCCTGCTATAGGACACCAAGTGTAGACTGTCACTATCTGGAGAATATGTCCTGCTATAGGCCACCATGTGTAGACTATCACTATCTGGAGAATATGATCTGTTATAGGACACCAAGAGTAGACTGTCACTATCTGGAGAATATGATCTGCTATAGGACACCAAGTGTAGACTGTCACTATCTGGAGAACATATCCTTCTATAGAACACCAAGTGTAGACTGTCACTATCTGGAGAATATGTCCTGCTATAGGACACCAAGTGTAGACTGTCACTATCTGGAGAATATGTCCTGCTATAGGACACCAAGTGTAGACTGTCACTATCTGGAGAATATGATCTGCTATAGGACACCAAGTGTAGACTGTCACTATCTGGATAATATGATCTGTTATAGGACACCAAGTGTAGACTGTCACTATCTGGAGAATATGTCCTGCTATAGGACACCAAGTGTAGACTGTCACTATCTGGAGAATATGATCTGCTATAGGACAGCAAGTGTAGACTGTCACTATCTGGAGAATATGATCTGTTATAGGACACCATGTGTAGACTGTCACTATCTGGAGAATATTATCTGCTAAAGGGCAAGTGTAGACTGTCACTATCTGGAGAATATGATCTGCTAAAGGACAAGTGTAGACTGTCAGTATCTGGAGAATATGTCATGTTATAGGACACCAAGTGTAGACTATCACTATCTGGAGAATATGATCTGTTATAGGACACCAAGAGTAGACTGTCACTATCTGGAGAATATGATCTGCTATAGGACACCAAGTGTAGACTGTCACTATCTGGAGAACATATCCTTCTATAGAACACCAAGTGTAGACTGTCACTATCTGGAGAATATGTCCTGCTATTGGACACCAAGTGTAGACTGTCACTATCTGGAGAATATGTCCTGCTATAGGACACCAAGTGTAGACTGTCACTATCTGGAGAATATGATCTGCTATAGGACACCAAGTGTAGACTGTCACTATCTGGATAATATGATCTGTTATAGGACACCAAGTGTAGACTGTCACTATCTGGAGAATATGATCTGCTATAGGACACCAAGTGTAGACTGTCACTATCTGGAGAATATGATCTGTTATAGGACACCAAGAGTAGTCTGTCACTATCTGGAGAATATGATCTGCTATAGGACACCAAGTGTAGACTGTCACTATCTGGAGAACATATCCTTCTATAGAACACCAAGTGTAGACTGTCACTATCTGGAGAATATGTCCTGCTATAGGACACCAAGTGTAGACTGTCACTATCTGGAGAATATGATCTTCTATAGGCCACCAAGTGTAGACTGTCACTATCTGGAGAATATGTCCTGCTATAGGACACCAAGTGTAGACTGTCACTATCTGGAGAATATGTCCTGCTATAGGCCACCAAGTGTAGACTGTCACTATCTGGAGAATATGATCTGCTAATGGACAAGTGTAGACTGTCACTATCTGGAGAATATGATCTGCTAAAGGACAAGTGTAGACTGTCAGTATCTGGAGAATATGTCCTGCTATAGGACACCAAGTGTAGACTGTCACTATCTGGAGAATATGATCTGCTATAGGACAGCAAGTGTAGACTGTCACTATCTGGAGAATATGATCTGTTATAGGACACCATGTGTAGACTGTCACTATCTGGAGAA
Organism: Coregonus lavaretus; assembly: GCF_964263955.1. Taxonomy (NCBI): domain Eukaryota; kingdom Metazoa; phylum Chordata; class Actinopteri; order Salmoniformes; family Salmonidae; genus Coregonus; species Coregonus lavaretus. The sequence goes on along the minus strand of NC_139988.1, from coordinate 92,856,691 downwards.
TATTATCTGCTAAAGGGCAAGTGTAGACTGTCACTATCTGGAGAATATGGTCTGCTAAAGGACAAGTGTAGACTGTCAGTATCTGGAGAATATGTCATGTTATAGGACACCAAGTGTAGACTGTCACTATCTGGAGAATATGATCTGTTATAGGACACCATGTGTAGACTGTCACTATCTGGAGAATATGTCCTGCTATAGGACACCAAGTGTAGACTGTCAGTATCTGGAGAATATGATCTGCTATAGGACAGCAAGTGTAGACTGTCACTATCTGGAGAATATGACCTGCTATAGGACACCAAGTGTAGACTGTCAATATCTAGAGAATTTGATCTGTTATAGGACTCCAAGTGTAGACTGTCATTATCTGGAGTATATGATCTGCGAAAGGACACGTGTAGACTGTCACTATCTGGATAATATGTCATGTTATAGGACATCAAGTGTAGACTGTCACTATCTGCAGAATATGTCATGTTATAGGACAGTAAGTGTAGACTGTCACTATCTGGATAATATGATCTGTTATAGGACACCAAGTGTAGACTGTCAGTATCTGGAGAATATGATCTGCTCTAGGACAGCAAGTGTAGACTGTCACTATCTGGAGAACATGATCTGTTATAGGACACCAAGTGTAGACTGTCACTATCTGGAGAATATGACCTGCTAGAGGACACCAAGTGTAGACTGTCACTATCTGGAGAATATGTCCTGCTATAGGACACCAAGTGTAGACTGTCACTATCTGGAGAATATGTCCTGCTATAGGCCACCATGTGTAGACTATCACTATCTGGAGAATATGATCTGTTATAGGACACCAAGAGTAGACTGTCACTATCTGGAGAATATGATCTGCTATAGGACACCAAGTGTAGACTGTCACTATCTGGAGAACATATCCTTCTATAGAACACCAAGTGTAGACTGTCACTATCTGGAGAATATGTCCTGCTATAGGACACCAAGTGTAGACTGTCACTATCTGGAGAATATGTCCTGCTATAGGACACCAAGTGTAGACTGTCACTATCTGGAGAATATGATCTGCTATAGGACACCAAGTGTAGACTGTCACTATCTGGATAATATGATCTGTTATAGGACACCAAGTGTAGACTGTCACTATCTGGAGAATATGATCTGCTATAGGACACCAAGTGTAGACTGTCACTATCTGGAGAACATATCCTTCTATAGAACACCAAGTGTAGACTGTCACTATCTGGAGAATATGTCCTGCTATAGGACACCAAGTGTAGACTGTCACTATCTGGAGAATATGATCTTCTATAGGCCACCAAGTGTAGACTGTCACTATCTGGAGAATATGATCTGCTATAGGACACCAAGTGTAGACTGTCACTATCTGGAGAATATGATCTGTTATAGGACACCAAGTGTAGTCTGTCACTATCTGGAGAATATGATCTGCTAAAGGGCAAGTGTAGACTTTCACTATCTGGAGAATATGATCTGCTAAAGGACAAGTGTAGACTGTCAGTATCTGGAGAATATGTCATGTTATAGGACACCAAGTGTAGACTGTCACTATCTGGAGAATATGATCTGTTATAGGACACCAAGTGTAGACTGTCACTATCTGGAGAATATGATCTCTTATAGGACACCATGTGTAGACTGTCACTATCTGGAGAATATGTCCTGCTATAGGACACCAAATGTAGACTGTCACTATCTGGAGAACATATCCTTCTATAGGCCACCAAGTGTAGACTGTCACTATCTGGATAATATGATCTGTTATAGGACACCAAGTGTAGACTGTTACTATCTGGAGAATATGATCTGCTATAGGACACCAAGTGTAGACTATCACTATCTGGAGAACATATCCTTCTATAGAACACCAAGTGTAGACTGTTACTATCTGGAGAATATGTCCTGCTATAGGACACCATGTGTAGACTGTCACTATCTGGATAATATGATATTCTATAGGCCACCAAGTGTAGACTGTCACTATCTGGAGAATATGATCTGCTATAGGACACCAAGTGTAGACTATTACTATCTGGAGAATATGATCTGCTAAAAGGCAAGTGTAGACTGTCACTATCTGGAGAATATGATCTGCTAAAGGACAAGTGTAGACTGTCAGTATCTGGAGAATATGTCATGTTATAGGACACCAAGTGTAGACTGTCACTATCTGGAGAACATGATCTGTTATAGGACACCAAGTGTAGACTGTCACTATCTGGAGAATATGATCTGCTATAGGACACCAAATGTAGACTGTCACTATCTGGAGAATATGATCTGCTATAGGACACCAAGTGTAGACTGTCACTATCTGGAGAACATATCCTTCTATAGAACACCAAGTGTAGACTGTCACTATCTGGAGAATATGTCCTGCTATAGGACACCAAGTGTAGACTGTCACTATCTGGAGAATATGATCTTCTATAGGCCACCAAGTGTAGACTGTCACTATCTGGAGAATATGTCCTGCTATAGGACACCAAGTGTAGACTGTCACTATCTGGAGAATATGTCCTGCTATAGGCCACCAAGTGTAGACTGTCACTATCTGGAGAATATGATCTGCTAAAGGACAAGTGTAGACTGTCACTATCTGGAGAATATGATCTGATAAAGGACAAGTGTAGACTGTCAGTATCTGGAGAATATGTCCTGCTATAGGACACCAAGTGTAGACTGTCACTATCTGGAGAATATGATCTGCTATAGGACAGCAAGTGTAGACTGTCACTATCTGGAGAATATGATCTGTTATAGGACAACATGTGTAGACTGTCACTATCTGGAGAATATTATCTGCTAAAGGGCAAGTGTAGACTGTCACTATCTGGAGAATATGTCATGTTATAGGACACCAAGTGTAGACTGTCACTATCTGGAGAATATGATCTGTTATAGGACACCATGTGTAGACTGTCACTATCTGGAGAATATGTCCTGCTATAGGACACCAAGTGTAGACTGTCAGTATCTGGAGAATATGATCTGCTATAGGACAGCAAGTGTAGACTGTCACTATCTGGAGAATATGACCTGCTATAGGACACCAAGTGTAGACTGTCAATATCTAGAGAATTTGATCTGTTATAGGACTCCAAGTGTAGACACTCATTATCTGGAGTATATGATCTGCGAAAGGACACGTGTAGACTGTCACTATCTGGATAATATGTCATGTTATAGGACATCAAGTGTAGACTGTCACTATCTGCAGAATACGAGCTGTTATAGGACACCAATTGTAGACTGTCACTATCTGGAGAATATGTCATGTTATAGGACAGCAAGTGTAGACTGTCACTATCTGGAGAATATGATCTGTTATAGGACACCAAGTGTAGACTGTCACTATCTGGAGAATATGTCCTGCTATAGGACACCAAGTGTAGACTGTCACTATCTGGAGAATATGTCCTGCTATAGGACACCAAGTGTAGACTGTCACTATCTGGAGAATATGTCCTGCTATAGGCCACCAAGTGTAGACTGTCACTATCTGGAGAATATGATCTGTTATAGGACACCAAGAGTAGACTGTCACTATCTGGAGAATATGATCTGCTATAGGACACCAAGTGTAGACTGTCACTATCTGGAGAACATATCCTTCTATAGAACACCAAGTGTAGACTGTCACTATCTGGAGAATATGTCCTGCTATAGGACACCAAGTGTAGACTGTCACTATCTGGAGAATATGTCCTGCTATAGGACACCAAGTGTAGACTGTCAGTATCTGGAGAATATGATCTGCTATAGGACAGCAAGTGTAGACTGTCACTATCTGGAGAACATGATCTGTTATAGGACACCAAGTGTAGACTGTCACTATCTGGAGAATATGACCTGCTATAGGACACCAAGTGTAGACTGTCACTATCTGGAGAATATGTCCTGCTATAGGCCACCAAGTGTAGACTGTCACTATCTGGATAATATGATCTGTTATAGGACACCAAGTGTAGACTGTCACTATCTGGAGAATATGATCTGCTATAGGACACCAAGTGTAGACTGTCACTATCTGGAGAACATATCCTTCTACAGAACACCAAGTGTAGACTGTCACTATCTGGAGAATATGTCCTGCTATAGGACACCAAGTGTAGACTGTCACTATCTGGAGAATATGATCTTCTATAGGCCACCAAGTGTAGACTGTCACTATCTGGAGAATATGATCTGTTATAGGACACCAAGTGTAGTCTGTCACTATCTGGAGAATATGATCTGCTAAAGGGCAAGTGTAGACTTTCACTATCTGGAGAATATGATCTGCTAAAGGACAAGTGTAGACTGTCAGTATCTGGAGAATATGTCATGTTATAGGACACCAAGTGTAGACTGTCACTATCTGGAGAATATGATCTGTTATAGGACACCAAGTGTAGACTGTCACATTCTGGAGAATATGATCTGTTATAGGACACCATGTGTAGACTGTCACTATCAGGAGAATATGTCCTGCTATAGGACACCAAATGTAGACTGTCACTATCTGGAGAACATATCCTTCTATAGGCCACCAAGTGTAGACTGTCACTATCTGGATAATATGATCTGTTATAGGACACCAAGTGTAGACTGTCACTATCTGGAGAATATGATCTGCTATAGGACACCAAGTGTAGACTGTCACTATCTGGAGAACATATCCTTCTATAGAACACCAAGTGTAGACTGTCACTATCTGGAGAATATGTCCTGCTATAGGACACCATGTGTAGACTGTCACTATCTGGAGAATATGATCTGCTAAAGGACAAGTGTAGACTGTCACTATCTGGAGAATATGTCATGTTATAGGACAGCAAGTGTAGACTGTCACTATCTGGAGAATATGATCTGTTATAGGACACCAAGTGTAGACTGTCACTATCTGGAGAATATGTCCTGCTATAGGACACCAAGTGTAGACTGTCACTATCTGGAGAATATGTCCTGCTATAGGACACCAAGTGTAGACTGTCACTATCTGGAGAATATGTCCTGCTATAGGCCACCAAGTGTAGACTGTCACTATCTGGAGAATATGATCTGTTATAGGACACCAAGAGTAGACTGTCACTATCTGGAGAATATGATCTGCTATAGGACACCAAGTGTAGACTGTCACTATCTGGAGAACATATCCTTCTATAGAACACCAAGTGTAGACTGTCACTATCTGGAGAATATGTCCTGCTATAGGACACCAAGTGTAGACTGTCACTATCTGGAGAATATGTCCTGCTATAGGACACCAAGTGTAGACTGTCAGTATCTGGAGAATATGATCTGCTATAGGACAGCAAGTGTAGACTGTCACTATCTGGAGAACATGATCTGTTATAGGACACCAAGTGTAGACTGTCACTATCTGGAGAATATGACCTGCTATAGGACACCAAGTGTAGACTGTCACTATCTGGAGAATATGTCCTGCTATAGGCCACCAAGTGTAGACTGTCACTATCTGGATAATATGATCTGTTATAGGACACCAAGTGTAGACTGTCACTATCTGGAGAATATGATCTGCTATAGGACACCAAGTGTAGACTGTCACTATCTGGAGAACATATCCTTCTACAGAACACCAAGTGTAGACTGTCACTATCTGGAGAATATGTCCTGCTATAGGACACCAAGTGTAGACTGTCACTATCTGGAGAATATGATCTTCTATAGGCCACCAAGTGTAGACTGTCACTATCTGGAGAATATGATCTGCTATAGGACACCAAGTGTAGACTGTCACTATCTGGAGAATATGATCTGTTATAGGACACCAAGTGTAGTCTGTCACTATCTGGAGAATATGATCTGCTAAAGGGCAAGTGTAGACTTTCACTATCTGGAGAATATGATCTGCTAAAGGACAAGTGTAGACTGTCAGTATCTGGAGAATATGTCATGTTATAGGACACCAAGTGTAGACTGTCACTATCTGGAGAATATGATCTGTTATAGGACACCAAGTGTAGACTGTCACTATCTGGAGAATATGATCTGTTATAGGACACCATGTGTAGACTGTCACTATCAGGAGAATATGTCCTGCTATAGGACACCAAATGTAGACTGTCACTATCTGGAGAACATATCCTTCTATAGGCCACCAAGTGTAGACTGTCACTATCTGGATAATATGATCTGTTATAGGACACCAAGTGTAGACTGTCACTATCTGGAGAATATGATCTGCTATAGGACACCAAGTGTAGACTGTCACTATCTGGAGAACATATCCTTCTATAGAACACCAAGTGTAGACTGTCACTATCTGGAGAATATGTCCTGCTATAGGACACCATGTGTAGACTGTCACTATCTGGAGAATATGATCTGCTAAAGGACAAGTGTAGACTGTCACTATCTGGAGAATATGATCTGCTAAAGGACAAGTGTAGACTGTCAGTATCTGGAGAATATGTCCTGCTATAGGACACCAAGTGTAGACTGTCACTATCTGGAGAATATGATCTGCTATAGGACAGCAAGTGTAGACTGTCACTATCTGGAGAATATGATCTGTTATAGGACACCATGTGTAGACTGTCACTATCTGGAGAATATTATCTGCTAAAGGGCAAGTGTAGACTGTCACTATCTGGAGAATATGATCTGCTAAAGGACAAGTGTAGACTGTCAGTATCTGGAGAATATGTCATGTTATAGGACACCAAGTGTAGACTGTCACTATCTGGAGAATATGATTTGTTATAGGACACCATGTGTAGACTGTCACTATCTGGAGAATATGTCCTGCTATAGGACACCAAGTGTAGACTGTCAGTATCTGGAGAATATGATCTGCTATAGGACAGCAAGTGTAGACTGTCACTATCTGGAGAATATGACCTGCTATAGGACACCAAGTGTAGACTGTCAATATCTAGAGAATTTGATCTGTTATAGGACTCCAAGTGTAGACACTCATTATCTGGAGTATATGATCTGCGAAAGGACACGTGTAGACTGTCACTATCTGGATAATATGTCATGTTATAGGACATCAAGTGTAGACTGTCACTATCTGCAGAATACGAGCTGTTATAGGACACGAATTGTAGACTGTCACTATCTGGAGAATATGTCATGTTATAGGACAGCAAGTGTAGACTGTCACTATCTGGAGAATATGTCCTGCTATAGGACACCAAGTGTAGACTGTCACTATCTGGAGAATATGTCCTGCTATAGGACACCAAGTGTAGACTGTCAGTATCTGGAGAATATGATCTGCTATAGGACAGCAAGTGTAGACTGTCACTATCTGGAGAACATGATCTGTTATAGGACACCAAGTGTAGACTGTCACTATCTGGAGAATATGACCTGCTATAGGACACCAAGTGTAGACTGTCACTATCTGGAGAATATGTCCTGCTATAGGCCACCAAGTGTAGACTGTCACTATCTGGATAATATGATCTGTTATAGGACACCAAGTGTAGACTGTCACTATCTGGAGAATATGATCTGCTATAGGACACCAAGTGTAGACTGTCACTATCTGGAGAACATATCCTTCTACAGAACACCAAGTGTAGACTGTCACTATCTGGAGAATATGTCCTGCTATAGGACACCAAGTGTAGACTGTCACTATCTGGAGAATATGATCTTCTATAGGCCACCAAGTGTAGACTGTCACTATCTGGAGAATATGATCTGCTATAGGACACCAAGTGTAGACTGTCACTATCTGGAGAATATGATCTGTTATAGGACACCAAGTGTAGTCTGTCACTATCTGGAGAATATGATCTGCTAAAGGGCAAGTGTAGACTTTCACTATCTGGAGAATATGATCTGCTAAAGGACAAGTGTAGACTGTCAGTATCTGGAGAATATGTCATGTTATAGGACACCAAGTGTAGACTGTCACTATCTGGAGAATATGATCTGTTATAGGACACCAAGTGTAGACTGTCACTATCTGGAGAATATGATCTGTTATAGGACACCATGTGTAGACTGTCACTATCAGGAGAATATGTCCTGCTATAGGACACCAAATGTAGACTGTCACTATCTGGAGAACATATCCTTCTATAGGCCACCAAGTGTAGACTGTCACTATCTGGATAATATGATCTGTTATAGGACACCAAGTGTAGACTGTCACTATCTGGAGAATATGATCTGCTATAGGACACCAAGTTTAGACTGTCACTATCTGGAGAACATATCCTTCTATAGAACACCAAGTGTAGACTGTCACTATCTGGAGAATATGTCCTGCTATAGGTCACCATGTGTAGACTGTCACTATCTGGATAATATGATATTCTATAGGCCACCAAGTGTAGACTGTCACTATCTGGAGAATATGATCTGCTATAGGACACCAAGTGTAGACTGTCACTATCTGGAGAATATGATCTGCTAAAGGGCAAGTGTAGACTGTCACTATCTGGAGAATATGATCTGCTAAAGGACAAGTGTAGACTGTCAGTATCTGGAGAATATGATCTGCTAAAGGACAAGTGTAGACTGTCAGTATCTGGAGAATATGTCCTGCTATAGGACACCAATTGTAGACTGTCACTATCTGGAGAATATGATCTGCTATAGGACAGCAAGTGTAGACTGTCACTATCTGGAGAATATGATCTGTTATAGGACACCATGTGTAGACTGTCACTATCTGGAGAATATTATCTGCTAAAGGGCAAGTGTAGACTGTCACTATCTGGAGAATATGATCTGCTAAAGGACAAGTGTAGACTGTCAGTTTCTGGAGAATATGTCATGTTATAGGACACCAAGTGTAGACTGTCACTATCTGGAGAATATGATCTGTTATAGGACACCATGTGTAGACTGTCACTAACTGGAGAATATGTCCTGCTATAGGACACCAAGTGTAGACTGTCAGTATCTGGAGAATATGATCTGCTATAGGACAGCAAGTGTAGACTGTCACTATCTGGAGAATATGACCTGCTATAGGACACCAAGTGTAGACTGTCAATATCTAGAGAATTTGATCTGTTATAGGACTCCAAGTGTAGACTGTCATTATCTGGAGTATATGATCTGCGAAAGGACACGTGTAGACTGTCACTATCTGGATAATATGTCATGTTATAGGACATCAAGTGTAGACTGTCACTATCTGCAGAATACGAGCTGTTATAGGACACCAATTGTAGACTGTCACTATCTGGAGAATATGATCTGTTATAGGACACCAAGTGTAGACTGTCACTATCTGGAGAATATGTCCTGCTATAGGACACCAAGTGTAGACTGTCAGTATCTGGAGAATATGATCTGCTATAGGACAGCAAGTGTAGACTGTCACTATCTGGAGAACATGATCTGTTATAGGACACCAAGTGCCAAGTGTAGACTGTCACTATCTGGAGAATATGACCTGCTATAGGACACCAAGTGTAGACTGTCACTATCTGGAGAATATGTCCTGCTATAGGACACCAAGTGTAGACTGTCACTATCTGGAGAATATGTCCTGCTATAGGCCACCAAGTGTAGACTGTCACTATCTGGAGAATATGATCTGTTATAGGACACCAAGAGTAGACTGTCACTATCTGGAGAATATGATCTGCTATAGGACACCAAGTGTAGACTGTCACTATCTGGAGAATATGTCCTGCTATAGGACACCAAGTGTAGACTGTCACTATCTGGAGAATATGATCTTCTATAGGCCACCAAGTGTAGACTGTCACTATCTGGAGAATATGTCCTGCTATAGGACACCAAGTGTAGACTGTCACTATCTGGAGAATATGATCTTCTATAGGCCACCAAGTGTAGACTGTCACTATCTGGAGAATATGTCCTGCTATAGGACACCAAGTGTAGACTGTCACTATCTGGAGAATATGTCCTGTTATAGGCCACCAAGTGTAGACTGTCACTATCTGGAGAATATGATCTGCTAAAGGACAAGTGTAGACTGTCACTATCTGGAGAATATGATCTGCTAAAGGACAAGTGTAGACTGTCAGTATCTGGAGAATATGTCCTGCTATAGGACACCAAGTGTAGACTGTCACTATCTGGAGAATATGATCTGCTATAGGACAGCAAGTGTAGACTGTCACTATCTGGAGAATATGATCTGTTATAGGACACCATGTGTAGACTGTCACTATCTGGAGAATATTATCTGCTAAAGGGCAAGTGTAGACTGTCACTATCTGGAGAATATGATCTGCTAAAGGACAAGTGTAGACTGTCAGTTTCTGGAGAATATGTCATGTTATAGGACACCAAGTGTAGACTGTCACTATCTGGAGAATATGATCTGTTATAGGACACCATGTGTAGACTGTCACTAACTGGAGAATATGTCCTGCTATAGGACACCAAGTGTAGACTGTCAGTATCTGGAGAATATGATCTGCTATAGGACAGCAAGTGTAGACTGTCACTATCTGGAGAATATGACCTGCTATAGGACACCAAGTGTAGACTGTCAATATCTAGAGAATTTGATCTGTTATAGGACTCCAAGTGTAGACTGTCATTATCTGGAGTATATGATCTGCGAAAGGACACGTGTAGACTGTCACTATCTGGATAATATGTCATGTTATAGGACATCAAGTGTAGACTGTCACTATCTGCAGAATACGAGCTGTTATAGGACACCAATTGTAGACTGTCACTATCTGGAGAATATGATCTGTTATAGGACACCAAGTGTAGACTGTCACTATCTGGAGAATATGTCCTGCTATAGGACACCAAGTGTAGACTGTCAGTATCTGGAGAATATGATCTGCTATAGGACAGCAAGTGTAGACTGTCACTATCTGGAGAACATGATCTGTTATAGGACACCAAGTGCCAAGTGTAGACTGTCACTATCTGGAGAATATGACCTGCTATAGGACACCAAGTGTAGACTGTCACTATCTGGAGAATATGTCCTGCTATAGGACACCAAGTGTAGACTGTCACTATCTGGAGAATATGTCCTGCTATAGGCCACCAAGTGTAGACTGTCACTATCTGGAGAATATGATCTGTTATAGGACACCAAGAGTAGACTGTCACTATCTGGAGAATATGATCTGCTATAGGACACCAAGTGTAGACTGTCACTATCTGGAGAACATATCCTTCTATAGAACACCAAGTGTAGACTGTCACTATCTGGAGAATATGTCCTGCTATAGGACACCATGTGTAGACTGTCACTATCTGGATAATATGATATTCTATAGGCCACCAAGTGTAGACTGTCACTATCTGGAGAATATGATCTGCTATAGGACACCAAGTGTAGACTGTCACTATCTGGAGAATATGATCTGCTAAAGGGCAAGTGTAGACTGTCACTATCTGGAGAACATGATCTGTTATAGGACACCAAGTGTAGACTGTCACTATCTGGAGAATATGACCTGCTATAGGACACCAAGTGTAGACTGTCACTATCTGGAGAATATGTCCTGCTATAGGACACCAAGTGTAGACTGCCACTATCTGGAGAATATGTCCTGCTATAGGCCACCAAGTGTAGACTGTCACTATCTGGAGAATATGATCTGTTATAAGACACCAAGAGTAGACTGTCACTATCTGGAGAATATGATCTGCTATAGGACACCAAGTGTAGACTGTCACTATCTGGAGAACATATCCGTCTATAGAACACCAAGTGTAGACTGTCACTATCTGGAGAATATGTCCTGCTATAGGACACCAAGTGTAGACTGTCACTATCTGGAGAATATGATCTTCTATAGGCCACCAAGTGTAGACTGTCACTATCTGGAGAATATGTCCTGCTATAGGACACCAAGTGTAGACTGTCACTATCTGGAGAATACGTCCTGCTATAGGCCACCAAGTGTAGACTGTCACTATCTGGAGAATATTATCTGCTAAAGGACAAGTGTAGACTGTCAGTATCTGGAGAATATGTCCTGCTATAGGACACCAAGTGTAGACTGTCACTATCTGGAGAATATGATCTGCTATAGGACAGCAAGTGTAGACTGTCACTATCTGGAGAATATGATCTGTTATAGGACACCATGTGTAGACTGTCACTATCTGGAGAATATTATCTGCTAAAGGGCAAGTTTAGACTGTCACTATCTGGAGAATATGATCTGCTAAAGGACAAGTGTAGACTGTCAGTATCTGGAGAATATGTCATGTTATAGGACACCAAGTGTAGACTGTCACTATCTGGATAATTTGATCTGTTATAGGACACCAAGTGTAGACTGTCACTATCTGGAGAATATGATCTGCTAAAGGACAAGTGTAGACTGTCAGTATCTGGAGAATATGTCATGTTATAGGACACCAAGTGTAGACTGTCACTATCTGGAGAATATGATCTGCTATAGGACAGCAAGTGTAGACTGTCACTATCTGGAGAATATGACCTGCTATAGGACACCAAGTGTAGACTGTCAGTATCTGGAGAATATGATCTGCTATAGGACAGCAAGTGTAGACTGTCACTATCTGGAGAACATGATCTGTTATAGGACACCAAGTGTAGACTGTCAATATCTAGAGAATTTGATCTGTTATAGGACTCCAAGTGTAGACTGTCATTATCTGGAGTTTATGATCTGCGAAAGGACACGTGTAGACTGTCACTATCTGGATAATATGTCATGTTATAGGACATCAAGTGTAGACTGTCACTATCTGCAGAATACAAGCTGTTATAGGACACCAATTGTAGACTGTCACTATCTGGAGAATATGTCATGTTATAGGACAGCAAGTGTAGACTGTCACTACCTGTAGAATATGATCTGTTATAGGACACCAAGTGTAGACTGTCACTATCTGGAGAATATGTCCTGCTATAGGACACCAAGTGTAGACTGTCAGTATCTGGAGAATATGATCTGCTATAGGACAGCAAGTGTAGACTGTCACTATCTGGAGAACATGATCTGTTATAGGACACCAAGTGTAGACTGTCACTATCTGGAGAATATGACCTGCTATAGGACACCAAGTGTAGACTGTCACTATCTGGAGAATATGTCCTGCTATAGGACACCAAGTGTAGACTGTCACTATCTGGAGAATATGTCCTGCTATAGGCCACCAAGTGTAGACTGTCACTATCTGGATAATATGATCTGTTATAGGACACCAAGAGTAGACTGTCACTATCTGGAGAATATGATCTGCTATAGGACACCAAGTGTAGACTGTCACTATCTGGAGAACATATCCTTCTATAGAACACCAAGTGTAGACTGTCACTATCTGGAGAATATGTCCTGCTATAGGACACCAAGTGTAGACTGTCACTATCTGGAGAATATGTCCTGCTATAGGACACCAAGTGTAGACTGTCAGTATCTGGAGAATATGATCTGCTATAGGACAGCAAGTGTAGACTGTCACTATCTGGAGAACATGATCTGTTATAGGACACCAAGTGTAGACTGTCACTATCTGGAGAATATGACCTGCTATAGGACACCAAGTGTAGACTGTCACTATCTGGAGAATATGTCCTGCTATAGGCCACCAAGTGTAGACTGTCACTATCTGGAGAATATGATCTGCTATAGGACACCAAGTGTAGACTGTCACTATCTGGAGAACATATCCTTCTATAGAACACCAAGTGTAGACTGTCACTATCTGGAGAATATGTCCTGCTATAGGATACCATGTGTAGACTGTCACTATCTGGATAATATGATATTCTATAGGCCACCAAGTGTAGACTGTCACTATCTGGAGAATATGATCTGCTATAGGACACCAAGTGTAGACTGTCACTATCTGGAGAATATGATCTGCAAAAGGACAAGTGTAGACTGTCAGTATATGGAGAATATGTCATGTTATAGGACACCAAGTGTAGACTGTCACTATCTGGAGAACATGATCTGTTATAGGACACCAAGTGTAGACTGTCACTATCTGGAGAATATGATCTGTTATAGGACACCAAGTGTAGACTGTCACTATCTGGATAATATGTCCTGCTATAGGACACCAAGTGTAGACTGTCAGTATCTGGAGAATATGATCTGCTATAGGACAGCAAGTGTAGACTGTCACTATCTGGAGAACATGATCTGTTATAGGACACCAAGTGTAGACTGTCACTATCTGGAGAATATGACCTGCTATAGGACACCAAGTGTAGACTGTCACTATCTGGAGAATATGTCCTGATATATGACACCAAGTGTAGACTGTCACTATCTGGAGAATATGTCCTGCTATAGGCCACCAAGTGTAGACTGTCACTATCTGGAGAATATGATCTGTTATAGGACACCAAGAGTAGACTGTCACTATCTGGAGAATATGATCTGCTATAGGACACCAAGTGTAGACTGTCACTATCTGGAGAACATATCCTTCTATAGAACACCAAGTGTAGACTGTCACTATCTGGAGAATATGTCCTGCTATAGGACACCAAGTGTAGACTGTCACTATCTGGAGAATATGTCCTGCTATAGGACACCAAGTGTAGACTGTCAGTATCTGGAGAATATGATCTGCTATAGGACAGCAAGTGTAGACTGTCACTATCTGGAGAACATGATCTGTTATAGGACACCAAGTGTAGACTGTCACTATCTGGAGAATATGACCTGCTATAGGACACCAAGTGTAGACTGTCACTATCTGGAGAATATGTCCTGCTATAGGCCACCAAGTGTAGACTGTCACTATCTGGAGAATATGATCTGCTATAGGACACCAAGTGTAGACTGTCACTATCTGGAGAACATATCCTTCTATAGAACACCAAGTGTAGACTGTCACTATCTGGAGAATATGTCCTGCTATAGGACACCATGTGTAGACTGTCACTATCTGGATAATATGATATTCTATAGGCCACCAAGTGTAGACTGTCACTATCTGGAGAATATGATCTGCTATAGGACACCAAGTGTAGACTGTCACTATCTGGAGAATATGATCTGCTAAAGGGCAAGTGTAGACTGTCACTATCTGGAGAATATGATCTGCTAAAGGACAAGTGTAGACTGTCAGTATCTGGAGAATATGTCATGTTATAGGACACCAAGTGTAGACTGTCACTATCTGGAGAACATGATCTGTTATAGGACACCAAGTGTAGACTGTCACTATCTGGAGAATATGACCTGCTATAGGACACCAAGTGTAGACTGTCACTATCTGGAGAATATGTCCTGCTATAGGACACCAAGTGTAGACTGTCACTATCTGGAGAATATGTCCTGCTATAGGCCACCAAGTGTAGACTGTCACTATCTGGAGAATATGATCTGTTATAGGACACCAAGAGTAGACTGTCACTATCTGGAGAATATGTCCTGCTATAGGACACCAAGTGTAGACTGTCACTATCTGGAGAATATGATCTTCTATAGGCCACCAAGTGTAGACTGTCACTATCTGGAGAATATGTCCTGCTATAGGACACCAAGTGTAGACTGTCACTATCTGGAGAATATGTCCTGCTATAGGCCACCAAGTTTAGACTGTCACTATCTGGAGAATATGATCTGCTAAAGGACAAGTGTAGACTGTCACTATCTGGAGAATATGATCTGCTAAAGGACAAGTGTAGACTGTCAGTATCTGGAGAATATGTCCTGCTATAGGACACCAAGTGTAGACTGTCACTATCTGGAGAATATGATCTGCTATAGGACAGCAATTGTAGACTGTCACTATCTGGAGAATATGATCTGTTATAGGACACCATGTGTAGACTGTCACTATCTGGAGAATATTATCTGCTAAAGGGCAAGTGTAGACTGTCACTATCTGGAGAATATGATCTGCTAAAGGACAAGTGTAGACTGTCAGTATCTGGAGAATATGTCATGTTATAGGACACCAAGTGTAGACTGTCACTATCTGGAGAATATGATCTGTTATAGGACACCAAGTGTAGACTGTCACTATCTGGAGAATATGATCTGTTATAGGACACCATGTGTAGACTGTCACTATCTGCAGAATATGTCCTGCTATAGGACACCAAGTGTAGACTGTCAGTATCTGGAGAATATGATCTGCTATAGGACAGCAAGTGTAGACTGTCACTATCTGGAGAATATGACCTGCTATAGGACACCAAGTGTAGACTGTCAATATCTAGAGAATTTGATCTGTTATAGGACACCAAGTGTAGACTGTCACTATCTGGAGAATATGATCTGCTAAAGGGCAAGTGTAGACTGTCACTATCTGGAGAATATGATCTGCTAAAGGACAAGTGTAGACTGTCAGTATCTGGAGAATATGTCATGTTATAGGACACCAAGTGTAGACTGTCACTATCTGGAGAACATGATCTGTTATAGGACACCAAGTGTAGACTGTCACTATCTGGAGAATATGATCTGTTATAGGACACCAAGTGTAGACTGTCACTATCTGGAGAATATGTCCTGCTATAGGACACCAAGTGTAGACTGTCAGTATCTGGAGAATATGATCTGCTATAGGACAGCAAGTGTAGACTGTCACTATCTGGAGAACATGATCTGTTATAGGACACCAAGTGTAGACTGTCACTATCTGGAGAATATGACCTGCTATAGGAAACCAAGTGTAGACTGTCACTATCTGGAGAATATGTCCTGCTATAGGACACCAAGTGTAGACTGTCACTATCTGGAGAATATGTCCTGCTATAGGCCACCAAGTGTAGACTGTCACTATCTGGAGAATATGATCTGTTATAGGACACCAAGAGTAGACTGTCACTATCTGGAGAATATGTCCTGCTATAGGACACCAAGTGTAGACTGTCACTATCTGGAGAATATGATCTTCTATAGGCCACCAAGTGTAGACTGTCACTATCTGGAGAATATGTCCTGCTATAGGACACCAAGTGTAGACTGTCACTATCTGGAGAATATGTCCTGCTATAGGCCACCAAGTTTAGACTGTCACTATCTGGAGAATATGATCTGCTAAAGGACAAGTGTAGACTGTCACTATCTGGAGAATATGATCTGCTAAAGGACAAGTGTAGACTGTCAGTATCTGGAGAATATGTCCTGCTATAGGACACCAAGTGTAGACTGTCACTATCTGGAGAATATGATCTGCTATAGGACAGCAATTGTAGACTGTCACTATCTGGAGAATATGATCTGTTATAGGACACCATGTGTAGACTGTCACTATCTGGAGAATATTATCTGCTAAAGGGCAAGTGTAGACTGTCACTATCTGGAGAATATGATCTGCTAAAGGACAAGTGTAGACTGTCAGTATCTGGAGAATATGTCATGTTATAGGACACCAAGTGTAGACTGTCACTATCTGGAGAATATGATCTGTTATAGGACACCAAGTGTAGACTGTCACTATCTGGAGAATATGATCTGTTATAGGACACCATGTGTAGACTGTCACTATCTGCAGAATATGTCCTGCTATAGGACACCAAGTGTAGACTGTCAGTATCTGGAGAATATGATCTGCTATAGGACAGCAAGTGTAGACTGTCACTATCTGGAGAATATGACCTGCTATAGGACACCAAGTGTAGACTGTCAATATCTAGAGAATTTGATCTGTTATAGGACACCAAGTGTAGACTGTCACTATCTGGAGAATATGATCTGCTAAAGGGCAAGTGTAGACTGTCACTATCTGGAGAATATGATCTGCTAAAGGACAAGTGTAGACTGTCAGTATCTGGAGAATATGTCATGTTATAGGACACCAAGTGTAGACTGTCACTATCTGGAGAACATGATCTGTTATAGGACACCAAGTGTAGACTGTCACTATCTGGAGAATATGATCTGTTATAGGACACCAAGTGTAGACTGTCACTATCTGGAGAATATGTCCTGCTATAGGACACCAAGTGTAGACTGTCAGTATCTGGAGAATATGATCTGCTATAGGACAGCAAGTGTAGACTGTCACTATCTGGAGAACATGATCTGTTATAGGACACCAAGTGTAGACTGTCACTATCTGGAGAATATGACCTGCTATAGGAAACCAAGTGTAGACTGTCACTATCTGGAGAATATGTCCTGCTATAGGACACCAAGTGTAGACTGTCACTATCTGGAGAATATGTCCTGCTATAGGCCACCAAGTGTAGACTGTCACTATCTGGAGAATATGATCTGTTATAGGACACCAAGAGTAGACTGTCACTATCTGGAGAATATGATCTGCTATAGGACACCAAGTGTAGACTGTCACTATCTGGAGAACATATCCTTCTATAGAACACCAAGTGTAGACTGTCACTATCTGGAGAATATGTCCTGCTATAGGACACCAAGTGTAGACTGTCACTATCTGGAGAATATGTCCTGCTATAGGACACCAAGTGTAGACTGTCAGTATCTGGAGAATATGATCTGCTATAGGACAGCAAGTGTAGACTGTCACTATCTGGAGAACATGATCTGTTATAGGACACCAAGTGTAGACTGTCACTGTCTGGAGAATATGACCTGCTATAGGACACCAAGTGTAGACTGTCACTATCTGGAGAATATGTCCTGCTATAGGCCACCAAGTGTAGACTGTCACTATCTGGAGAATATGATCTGCTATAGGACACCAAGTGTAGACTGTCACTATCTGGAGAACATATCCTTCTATAGAACACCAAGTGTAGACTGTCACTATCTGGAGAATATGTCCTTTTAAAGGACACCATGTGTAGACTGTCACTATCTGGATAATATGATATTCTATAGGCCACCAAGTGTAGACTGTCACTATCTGGAGAATATGATCTGCTATAGGACACCAAGTGTAGACTGTCACTATCTGGAGAATATGATCTGCTAAAGGGCAAGTGTAGACTGTCACTATCTGGAGAATATGATCTGCTAAAGGACAAGTGTAGACTGTCAGTATCTGGAGAATATGTCATGTTATAGGACACCAAGTGTAGACTGTCACTATCTGGAGAACATGATCTGTTATAGGACACCAAGTGTAGACTGTCACTATCTGGAGAATATGACCTGCTATAGGACACCAAGTGTAGACTGTCACTATCTGGAGAATATGTCCTGCTATAGGACACCAAGTGTAGACTGTCACTATCTGGAGAATATGTCCTGCTATAGGCCACCAAGTGTAGACTGTCACTATCTGGAGAATATGATCTGTTATAGGACACAAAGAGTAGACTGTCACTATCTGGAGAATATGATCTGCTATAGGACACCAAGTGTAGACTGTCACTATCTGGAGAACATATCCTTCTATAGAACACCAAGTGTAGACTGTCACTATCTGGAGAATATGTCCTGCTATAGGACACCAAGTGTAGACTGTCACTATCTGGAGAATATGTCCTGCTATAGGACACCAAGTGTAGACTGTCAGTATCTGGAGAATATGATCTGCTATAGGACAGCAAGTGTAGACTGTCACTATCTGGAGAACATGATCTGTTATAGGACACCAAGTGTAGACTGTCACTATCTGGAGAATATGACCTGCTATAGGACACCAAGTGTAGACTGTCACTATCTGGAGAATATGTCCTGCTATAGGCCACCAAGTGTAGACTGTCACTATCTGGAGAATATGATCTGCTATAGGACACCAAGTGTAGACTGTCACTATCTGGAGAACATATCCTTCTATAGAACACCAAGTGTAGACTGTCACTATCTGGAGAATATGTCCTGCTATAGGACACCATGTGTAGACTGTCACTATCTGGATAATATGATATTCTATAGGCCACCAAGTGTAGACTGTCACTATCTGGAGAATATGATCTGCTATAGGACACCAAGTGTAGACTGTCACTATCTGGAGAATATGATCTGCTAAAGGGCAAGTGTAGACTGTCACTATCTGGAGAATATGATCTGCTAAAGGACAAGTGTAGACTGTCAGTATCTGGGGAATATGTCATGTTATAGGACACCAAGTGTAGACTGTCACTATCTGGAGAACATGATCTGTTATAGGACACCAAGTGTAGACTGTCACTATCTGGAGAATATGACCTGCTATAGGACACCAAGTGTAGACTGTCACTATCTGGAGAATATGTCCTGCTATAGGACACCAAGTGTAGACTGCACTATCTGGAGAATATGTCCTGCTATAGGCCACCAAGTGTAGACTGTCACTATCTGGAGAATATGATCTGTTATAGGACACCAAGAGTAGACTGTCACTATCTGGAGAATATGTCCTGCTATAGGACACCAAGTGTAGACTGTCACTATCTGGAGAATATGATCTTCTATAGGCCACCAAGTGTAGACTGTCACTATCTGGAGAATATGTCCTGCTATAGGACACCAAGTGTAGACTGTCACTATCTGGAGAATATGTCCTGCTATAGGCCACCAAGTGTAGACTGTCACTATCTGGAGAATATGATCTGCTAAAGGACAAGTGTAGACTGTCACTATCTGGAGAATATGATCTGCTAAAGGACAAGTGTAGACTGTCAGTATCTGGAGAATATGTCCTGCTATAGGACACCAAGTGTAGACTGTCACTATCTGGAGAATATGATCTGCTATAGGACAGCAATTGTAGACTGTCACTATCTGGAGAATATGATCTGTTATAGGACACCATGTGTAGACTGTCACTATCTGGAGAATATTATCTGCTAAAGGGCAAGTGTAGACTGTCACTATCTGGAGAATATGATCTGCTAAAGGACAAGTGTAGACTGTCAGTATCTGGAGAATATGTCATGTTATAGGACACCAAGTGTAGACTGTCACTATCTGGAGAATATGATCTGTTATAGGACACCAAGTGTAGACTGTCACTATCTGGATAATATGATCTGTTATAGGACACCATGTGTAGACTGTCACTATCTGCAGAATATGTCCTGCTATAGGACACCAAGTGTAGACTGTCAGTATCTGGAGAATATGATCTGCTATAGGACAGCAAGTGTAGACTGTCACTATCTGGAGAATATGACCTGCTATAGGACACCAAGTGTAGACTGTCAATATCTAGAGAATTTGATCTGTTATAGGACACCAAGTGTAGACTGTCACTATCTGGAGAATATGATCTGCTAAAGGGCAAGTGTAGACTGTCACTATCTGGAGAATATGATCTGCTAAAGGACAAGTGTAGACTGTCAGTATCTGGAGAATATGTCATGTTATAGGACACCAAGTGTAGACTGTCACTATCTGGAGAACATGATCTGTTATAGGACACCAAGTGTAGACTGTCACTATCTGGAGAATATGATCTGTTATAGGACACCAAGTGTAGACTGTCACTATCTGGAGAATATGACCTGCTATAGGACACCAAGTGTAGACTGTCACTATCTGGAGAACATGATCTGTTATAGGACACCAAGTGTAGACTGTCACTATCTGGAGAATATGACCTGCTATAGGACACCAAGTGTAGACTGTCACTATCTGGAGAATATGTCCTGCTATAGGACACCAAGTGTAGACTGTCACTATCTGGAGAATATGTCCTGCTATAGGCCACCAAGTGTAGACTGTCACTATCTGGAGAATATGATCTGTTATATGACACCAAGAGTAGACTGTCACTATCTGGAGAATATGATCTGCTATAGGACACCAAGTGTAGACTGTCACTATCTGGAGAACATATCCTTCTATAGAACACCAAGTGTAGACTGTCACTATCTGGAGAATATGTCCTGCTATAGGACACCAAGTGTAGACTGTCACTATCTGGAGAATATGTCCTGCTATAGGACACCAAGTGTAGACTGTCAGTATCTGGAGAATATGATCTGCTATAGGACAGCAAGTGTAGACTGTCACTATCTGGAGAACATGATCTGTTATAGGACACCAAGTGTAGACTGTCTCTATCTGGAGAATATGACCTGCTATAGGACACCAAGTGTAGACTGTCACTATCTGGAGAATATGTCCTGCTATAGGCCACCAAGTGTAGACTGTCACTATCTGGAGAATATGATCTGCTATAGGACACCAAGTGTAGACTGTCACTATCTGGAGAACATATCCTTCTATAGAACACCAAGTGTAGACTGTCACTATCTGGAGAATATGTCCTTTTAAAGGACACCATGTGTAGACTGTCACTATCTGGATAATATGATATTCTATAGGCCACCAAGTGTAGACTGTCACTATCTGGAGAATATGATCTGCTATAGGACACCAAGTGTAGACTGTCACTATCTGGAGAATATGATCTGCTAAAGGGCAAGTGTAGACTGTCACTATCTGGAGAATATGATCTGCTAAAGGACAAGTGTAGACTGTCAGTATCTGGAGAATATGTCATGTTATAGGACACCAAGTGTAGACTGTCACTATCTGGAGAACATGATCTGTTATAGGACACCAAGTGTAGACTGTCACTATCTGGAGAATATGACCTGCTATAGGACACCAAGTGTAGACTGTCACTATCTGGAGAATATGTCCTGCTATAGGACACCAAGTGTAGACTGTCACTATCTGGAGAATATGTCCTGCTATAGGCCACCAAGTGTAGACTGTCACTATCTGGAGAATATGATCTGTTATAGGACACCAAGAGTAGACTGTCACTATCTGGAGAATATGATCTGCTATAGGACACCAAGTGTAGACTGTCACTATCTGGAGAACATATCCTTCTATAGAACACCAAGTGTAGACTGTCACTATCTGGAGAATATGTCCTGCTATAGGACACCAAGTGTAGACTGTTACTATCTGGAGAATATGTCCTGCTATAGGACACCAAGTGTAGACTGTCAGTATCTGGAGAATATGATCTGCTATAGGACAGCAAGTGTAGACTGTCACTATCTGGAGAACATGATCTGTTATAGGACACCAAGTGTAGACTGTCACTATCTGGAGAATATGACCTGCTATAGGACACCAAGTGTAGACTGTCACTATCTGGAGAATATGTCCTGCTATAGGCCACCAAGTGTAGACTGTCACTATCTGGAGAATATGATCTGCTATAGGACACCAAGTGTAGACTGTCACTATCTGGAGAACATATCCTTCTATAGAACACCAAGTGTAGACTGTCACTATCTGGAGAATATGTCCTGCTATAGGACACCATGTGTAGACTGTCACTATCTGGATAATATGATATTCTATAGGCCACCAAGTGTAGACTGTCACTATCTGGAGAATATGATCTGCTATAGGACACCAAGTGTAGACTGTCACTATCTGGAGAATATGATCTGCTAAAGGGCAAGTGTAGACTGTCACTATCTGGAGAATATGATCTGCTAAAGGACAAGTGTAGACTGTCAGTATCTGGGGAATATGTCATGTTATAGGACACCAAGTGTAGACTGTCACTATCTGGAGAATATGACCTGCTATAGGACACCAAGTGTAGACTGTCACTATCTGGAGAATATGTCCTGCTATAGGACACCAAGTGTAGACTGTCACTATCTGGAGAATATGTCCTGCTATAGGCCACCAAGTGTAGACTGTCACTATCTGGAGAATATGATCTGTTATAGGACACCAAGAGTAGACTGTCACTATCTGGAGAATATGATCTGCTATAGGACACCAAGTGTAGACTGTCACTATCTGGAGAACATATCCTTCTATAGAACACCAAGTGTAGACTGTCACTATCTGGAGAATATGTCCTGCTATAGGACACCAAGTGTAGACTGTCACTATCTGGAGAATATGTCCTGCTATAGGACACCAAGTGTAGACTGTCAGTATCTGGAGAATATGATCTGCTATAGGACAGCAAGTGTAGACTGTCACTATCTGGAGAACATGATCTGTTATAGGACACCAAGTGTAGACTGTCACTATCTGGAGAATATGACCTGCTATAGGACACCAAGTGTAGACTGTCACTATCTGGAGAATATGTCCTGCTATAGGCCACCAAGTGTAGACTGTCACTATCTGGAGAATATGATCTGCTATAGGACACCAAGTGTAGACTGTCACTATCTGGAGAACATATCCTTCTATAGAACACCAAGTGTAGACTGTCACTATCTGGAGAATATGTCCTGCTATAGGACACCATGTGTAGACTGTCACTATCTGGATAATATGATATTCTATAGGCCACCAAGTGTAGACTGTCACTATCTGGAGAATATGATCTGCTATAGGACACCAAGTGTAGACTGTCACTATCTGGAGAATATGATCTGCTAAAGGGCAAGTGTAGACTGTCACTATCTGGAGAATATGATCTGCTAAAGGACAAGTGTAGACTGTCAGTATCTGGGGAATATGTCATGTTATAGGACACCAAGTGTAGACTGTCACTATCTGGAGAACATGATCTGTTATAGGACACCAAGTGTAGACTGTCACTATCTGGAGAATATGACCTGCTATAGGACACCAAGTGTAGACTGTCACTATCTGGAGAATATGTCCTGCTATAGGACACCAAGTGTAGACTGCACTATCTGGAGAATATGTCCTGCTATAGGTCACCAAGTGTAGACTGTCACTATCTGGAGAATATGATCTGTTATAGGACACCAAGAGTAGACTGTCACTATCTGGAGAATATGTCCTGCTATAGGACACCAAGTGTAGACTGTCACTATCTGGAGAATATGATCTTCTATAGGCCACCAAGTGTAGACTGTCACTATCTGGAGAATATGTCCTGCTATAGGACACCAAGTGTAGACTGTCACTATCTGGAGAATATGTCCTGCTATAGGCCACCAAGTGTAGACTGTCACTATCTGGAGAATATGATCTGCTAAAGGACAAGTGTAGACTGTCACTATCTGGAGAATATGATCTGCTAAAGGACAAGTGTAGACTGTCCGTATCTGGAGAATATGTCCTGCTATAGGACACCAAGTGTAGACTGTCACTATCTGGAGAATATGATCTGCTATAGGACAGCAATTGTAGACTGTCACTATCTGGAGAATATGATCTGTTATAGGACACCATGTGTAGACTGTCACTATCTGGAGAATATTATCTGCTAAAGGGCAAGTGTAGACTGTCACTATCTGGAGAATATGATCTGCTAAAGGACAAGTGTAGACTGTCAGTATCTGGAGAATATGTCATGTTATAGGACACCAAGTGTAGACTGTCACTATCTGGAGAATATGATCTGTTATAGGACACCAAGTGTAGACTGTCACTATCTGGATAATATGATCTGTTATAGGACACCATGTGTAGACTGTCACTATCTGCAGAATATGTCCTGCTATAGGACACCAAGTGTAGACTGTCAGTATCTGGAGAATATGATCTGCTATAGGACAGCAAGTGTAGACTGTCACTATCTGGAGAATATGACCTGCTATAGGACACCAAGTGTAGACTGTCAATATCTAGAGAATTTGATCTGTTATAGGACACCAAGTGTAGACTGTCACTATCTGGAGAATATGATCTGCTAAAGGGCAAGTGTAGACTGTCACTATCTGGAGAATATGATCTGCTAAAGGACAAGTGTAGACTGTCAGTATCTGGAGAATATGTCATGTTATAGGACACCAAGTGTAGACTGTCACTATCTGGAGAACATGATCTGTTATAGGACACCAAGTGTAGACTGTCATTATCTGGAGAATATGATCTGTTATAGGACACCAAGTGTAGACTGTCACTATCTGGAGAATATGACCTGCTATAGGACACCAAGTGTAGACTGTCACTATCTGGAGAACATGATCTGTTATAGGACACCAAGTGTAGACTGTCACTATCTGGAGAATATGACCTGCTATAGGACACCAAGTGTAGACTGTCACTATCTGGAGAATATGTCCTGCTATAGGACACCAAGTGTAGACTGTCACTATCTGGAGAATATGTCCTGCTATAGGCCACCAAGTGTAGACTGTCACTATCTGGAGAATATGATCTGTTATAGGACACCAAGAGTAGACTGTCACTATCTGGAGAATATGATCTGCTATAGGACACCAAGTGTAGACTGTCACTATCTGGAGAACATATCCTTCTATAGAACACCAAGTGTAGACTGTCACTATCTGGAGAATATGTCCTGCTATAGGACACCAAGTGTAGACTGTCACTATCTGGAGAATATGTCCTGCTATAGGACACCAAGTGTAGACTGTCAGTATCTGGAGAATATGATCTGCTATAGGACAGCAAGTGTAGACTGTCACTATCTGGAGAACATGATCTGTTATAGGACACCAAGTGTAGACTGTCACTATCTGGAGAATATGACCTGCTATAGGACACCAAGTGTAGACTGTCACTATCTGGAGAATATGTCCTGCTATAGGCCACCAAGTGTAGACTGTCACTATCTGGAGAATATGATCTGCTATAGGACACCAAGTGTAGACCGTCACTATCTGGAGAACATATCCTTCTATAGAACACCAAGTGTAGACTGTCACTATCTGGAGAATATGTCCTGCTATAGGACACCATGTGTAGACTGTCACTATCTGGATAATATGATATTCTATAGGCCACCAAGTGTAGACTGTCACTATCTGGAGAATATGATCTGCTATAGGACACCAAGTGTAGACTGTCACTATCTGGAGAATATGATCTGCTAAAGGGCAAGTGTAGACTGTCACTATCTGGAGAATATGATCTGCTAAAGGACAAGTGTAGACTGTCAGTATCTGGAGAATATGTCATGTTATAGGACACCAAGTGTAGACTGTCACTATCTGGAGAACATGATCTGTTATAGGACACCAAGTGTAGACTGTCACTATCTGGAGAATATGACCTGCTATAGGACACCATGTGTAGACTGTCACTATCTGGAGAATATGTCCTGCTATAGGACACCAAGTGTAGACTGTCACTATCTGGAGAATATGTCCTGCTATAGGCCACCAAGTGTAGACTGTCACTATCTGGAGAATATGATCTGTTATAGGACACCAAGAGTAGACTGTCACTATCTGGAGAATATGTCCTGCTATAGGACACCAAGTGTAGACTGTCACTATCTGGAGAATATGATCTTCTATAGGCCACCAAGTGTAGACTGTCACTATCTGGAGAATATGTCCTGCTATAGGACACCAAGTGTAGACTGTCACTATCTGGAGAATATGTCCTGCTATAGGCTACCAAGTGTAGACTGTCACTATCTGGAGAATATGATCTGCTAAAGGACAAGTGTAGACTGTCACTATCTGGAGAATATGATCTGCTAAAGGACAAGTGTAGACTGTCAGTATCTGGAGAATATGTCCTGCTATAGGACACCAAGTGTAGACTGTCACTATCTGGAGAATATGATCTGCTATAGGACAGCAATTGTAGACTGTCACTATCTGGAGAATATGATCTGTTATAGGACACCATGTGTAGACTGTCACTATCTGGAGAATATTATCTGCTAAAGGGCAAGTGTAGACTGTCACTATCTGGAGAATATGATCTGCTAAAGGACAAGTGTAGACTGTCAGTATCTGGAGAATATGTCATGTTATAGGACACCAAGTGTAGACTGTCACTATCTGGAGAATATGATCTGTTATAGGACACCAAGTGTAGACTGTCACTATCTGGAGAATATGATCTGTTATAGGACACCATGTGTAGACTGTCACTATCTGCAGAATATGTCCTATTATAGGACACCAAGTGTAGACTGTCAGTATCTGGAGAATATGATCTGCTATAGGACAGCAAGTGTAGACTGTCACTATCTGGAGAATATGACCTGCTATAGGACACCAAGTGTAGACTGTCAATATCTAGAGAATTTGATCTGTTATAGGACTCCAATTGTAGACTGTCATTATCTGGAGTATATGATCTGCGAAAGGACACGTGTAGACTGTCACTATCTGGATAATATGTCATGTTATAGGACATCAAGTGTAGACTGTCACTATCTGCAGAATACGAGCTGTTATAGGACACCAATTGTAGACTGTCACTATCTGGAGAATATGTCATGTTATAGGACATCAAGTGTAGACTGTCACTATCTGGAGAATATGATCTGTTATAGGACACCAAGTGTAGACTGTCACTATCTGGAGAATATGTCCTGCTATAGGACACCAAGTGTAGACTGTCACTATCTGGAGAATATGTCCTGCTATAGGACACCAAGTGTAGACTGTCACTATCTGGAGAATATGACCTGCTATAGGACACCAAGTGTAGACTGTCACTATCTGGAGAATATGTCCTGCTATAGGACACCAAGTGTAGACTGTCACTATCTGGAGAATATGTCCTGCTATAGGCCACCAAGTGTAGACTGTCACTATCTGGAGAATATGATCTGTTATAGGACACCAAGAGTAGACTGTCACTATCTGGAGAATATGATCTGCTATAGGACACCAAGTGTAGACTGTCACTATCTGGAGAACATATCCTTCTATAGAACACCAAGTGTAGACTGTCACTATCTGGAGAATATGTCCTGCTATAGGACACCAAGTGTAGACTGTCAC
Organism: Coregonus lavaretus; assembly: GCF_964263955.1. Taxonomy (NCBI): domain Eukaryota; kingdom Metazoa; phylum Chordata; class Actinopteri; order Salmoniformes; family Salmonidae; genus Coregonus; species Coregonus lavaretus. The sequence continues at coordinate 92,828,334 of NC_139988.1, read as the reverse complement.
TATCTGGAGAATATGTCCTGCTATAGGACACCAAGTGTAGACTGTCAGTATCTGGAGAATATGATCTGCTATAGGACAGCAAGTGTAGACTGTCACTATCTGGAGAACATGATCTGTTATAGGACACCAAGTGTAGACTGTCACTATCTGGAGAATATGTCCTGCTATAGGACACCAAGTGTAGACTGTCACTATCTGGATAATATGTCCTGCTATAGGCCACCAAGTGTAGACTGTCACTATCTGGAGAATATGATCTGTTATAGGACACCAAGAGTAGACTGTCACTATCTGGATAATATGATCTGCTATAGGACACCAAGTGTAGACTGTCACTATCTGGAGAACATATCCTTCTATAGAACACCAAGTGTAGACTGTCACTATCTGGAGAATATGTCCTACTATAGGACACCAAGTGTAGACTGTCACTATCTGGAGAATATGTCCTGCTATAGGACACCAAGTGTAGACTGTCAGTATCTGGAGAATATGATCTGCTATAGGACAGCAAGTGTAGACTGTCACTATCTGGAGAACATGATCTGTTATAGGACACCAAGTGTAGACTGTCACTATCTGGAGAATATGACCTGCTATAGGACACCAAGAGTAGACTGTCACTATCTGGAGAATATGATCTGCTATAGGACACCAAGTGTAGACTGTCACTATCTGGAGAACATATCCTTCTATAGAACACCAAGTGTAGACTGTCACTATCTGGAGAATATGTCCTGCTATAGGACACCAAGTGTAGACTGTCACTATCTGGAGAATATGTCCTGCTATAGGACACCAAGTGTAGACTGTCAGTATCTGGAGAATATGATCTGCTATAGGACAGCAAGTGTAGACTGTCACTATCTGGAGAACATGATCTGTTATAGGACACCAAGTGTAGACTGTCACTATCTGGAGAATATGACCTGCTATAGGACAGCAAGTGTAGACTGTCACTATCTGGAGAATATTATCTGCTAAAGGGCAAGTGTAGACTGTCACTATCTGGAGAATATGATCTGCTAAAGGACAAGTGTAGACTGTCAGTATCTGGAGAATATGTCATGTTATAGGACACCAAGTGTAGACTGTCACTATCTGGAGAATATGATCTGTTATAGGACACCAAGTGTAGACTGTCACTATCTGGATAATATGATCTGTTATAGGACACCATGTGTAGACTGTCACTATCTGCAGAATATGTCCTGCTATAGGACACCAAGTGTAGACTGTCAGTATCTGGAGAATATGATCTGCTATAGGACAGCAAGTGTAGACTGTCACTATCTGGAGAATATGACCTGCTATAGGACACCAAGTGTAGACTGTCAATATCTAGAGAATTTGATCTGTTATAGGACACCAAGTGTAGACTGTCACTATCTGGAGAATATGATCTGCTAAAGGGCAAGTGTAGACTGTCACTATCTGGAGAATATGATCTGCTAAAGGACAAGTGTAGACTGTCAGTATCTGGAGAATATGTCATGTTATAGGACACCAAGTGTAGACTGTCACTATCTGGAGAACATGATCTGTTATAGGACACCAAGTGTAGACTGTCATTATCTGGAGAATATGATCTGTTATAGGACACCAAGTGTAGACTGTCACTATCTGGAGAATATGACCTGCTATAGGACACCAAGTGTAGACTGTCACTATCTGGAGAACATGATCTGTTATAGGACACCAAGTGTAGACTGTCACTATCTGGAGAATATGACCTGCTATAGGACACCAAGTGTAGACTGTCACTATCTGGAGAATATGTCCTGCTATAGGACACCAAGTGTAGACTGTCACTATCTGGAGAATATGTCCTGCTATAGGCCACCAAGTGTAGACTGTCACTATCTGGAGAATATGATCTGTTATAGGACACCAAGAGTAGACTGTCACTATCTGGAGAATATGATCTGCTATAGGACACCAAGTGTAGACTGTCACTATCTGGAGAACATATCCTTCTATAGAACACCAAGTGTAGACTGTCACTATCTGGAGAATATGTCCTGCTATAGGACACCAAGTGTAGACTGTCACTATCTGGAGAATATGTCCTGCTATAGGACACCAAGTGTAGACTGTCAGTATCTGGAGAATATGATCTGCTATAGGACAGCAAGTGTAGACTGTCACTATCTGGAGAACATGATCTGTTATAGGACACCAAGTGTAGACTGTCACTATCTGGAGAATATGACCTGCTATAGGACACCAAGTGTAGACTGTCACTATCTGGAGAATATGTCCTGCTATAGGCCACCAAGTGTAGACTGTCACTATCTGGAGAATATGATCTGCTATAGGACACCAAGTGTAGACCGTCACTATCTGGAGAACATATCCTTCTATAGAACACCAAGTGTAGACTGTCACTATCTGGAGAATATGTCCTGCTATAGGACACCATGTGTAGACTGTCACTATCTGGATAATATGATATTCTATAGGCCACCAAGTGTAGACTGTCACTATCTGGAGAATATGATCTGCTATAGGACACCAAGTGTAGACTGTCACTATCTGGAGAATATGATCTGCTAAAGGGCAAGTGTAGACTGTCACTATCTGGAGAATATGATCTGCTAAAGGACAAGTGTAGACTGTCAGTATCTGGAGAATATGTCATGTTATAGGACACCAAGTGTAGACTGTCACTATCTGGAGAACATGATCTGTTATAGGACACCAAGTGTAGACTGTCACTATCTGGAGAATATGACCTGCTATAGGACACCATGTGTAGACTGTCACTATCTGGAGAATATGTCCTGCTATAGGACACCAAGTGTAGACTGTCACTATCTGGAGAATATGTCCTGCTATAGGCCACCAAGTGTAGACTGTCACTATCTGGAGAATATGATCTGTTATAGGACACCAAGAGTAGACTGTCACTATCTGGAGAATATGTCCTGCTATAGGACACCAAGTGTAGACTGTCACTATCTGGAGAATATGATCTTCTATAGGCCACCAAGTGTAGACTGTCACTATCTGGAGAATATGTCCTGCTATAGGACACCAAGTGTAGACTGTCACTATCTGGAGAATATGTCCTGCTATAGGCTACCAAGTGTAGACTGTCACTATCTGGAGAATATGATCTGCTAAAGGACAAGTGTAGACTGTCACTATCTGGAGAATATGATCTGCTAAAGGACAAGTGTAGACTGTCAGTATCTGGAGAATATGTCCTGCTATAGGACACCAAGTGTAGACTGTCACTATCTGGAGAATATGATCTGCTATAGGACAGCAATTGTAGACTGTCACTATCTGGAGAATATGATCTGTTATAGGACACCATGTGTAGACTGTCACTATCTGGAGAATATTATCTGCTAAAGGGCAAGTGTAGACTGTCACTATCTGGAGAATATGATCTGCTAAAGGACAAGTGTAGACTGTCAGTATCTGGAGAATATGTCATGTTATAGGACACCAAGTGTAGACTGTCACTATCTGGAGAATATGATCTGTTATAGGACACCAAGTGTAGACTGTCACTATCTGGAGAATATGATCTGTTATAGGACACCATGTGTAGACTGTCACTATCTGCAGAATATGTCCTATTATAGGACACCAAGTGTAGACTGTCAGTATCTGGAGAATATGATCTGCTATAGGACAGCAAGTGTAGACTGTCACTATCTGGAGAATATGACCTGCTATAGGACACCAAGTGTAGACTGTCAATATCTAGAGAATTTGATCTGTTATAGGACTCCAATTGTAGACTGTCATTATCTGGAGTATATGATCTGCGAAAGGACACGTGTAGACTGTCACTATCTGGATAATATGTCATGTTATAGGACATCAAGTGTAGACTGTCACTATCTGCAGAATACGAGCTGTTATAGGACACCAATTGTAGACTGTCACTATCTGGAGAATATGTCATGTTATAGGACATCAAGTGTAGACTGTCACTATCTGGAGAATATGATCTGTTATAGGACACCAAGTGTAGACTGTCACTATCTGGAGAATATGTCCTGCTATAGGACACCAAGTGTAGACTGTCACTATCTGGAGAATATGTCCTGCTATAGGACACCAAGTGTAGACTGTCACTATCTGGAGAATATGACCTGCTATAGGACACCAAGTGTAGACTGTCACTATCTGGAGAATATGTCCTGCTATAGGACACCAAGTGTAGACTGTCACTATCTGGAGAATATGTCCTGCTATAGGCCACCAAGTGTAGACTGTCACTATCTGGAGAATATGATCTGTTATAGGACACCAAGAGTAGACTGTCACTATCTGGAGAATATGATCTGCTATAGGACACCAAGTGTAGACTGTCACTATCTGGAGAACATATCCTTCTATAGAACACCAAGTGTAGACTGTCACTATCTGGAGAATATGTCCTGCTATAGGACACCAAGTGTAGACTGTCACTATCTGGAGAATATGTCCTGCTATAGGACACCAAGTGTAGACTGTCAGTATCTGGAGAATATGATCTGCTATAGGACAGCAAGTGTAGACTGTCACTATCTGGAGAACATGATCTGTTATAGGACACCAAGTGTAGACTGTCACTATCTGGAGAATATGTCCTGCTATAGGACACCAAGTGTAGACTGTCACTATCTGGATAATATGTCCTGCTATAGGCCACCAAGTGTAGACTGTCACTATCTGGAGAATATGATCTGTTATAGGACACCAAGAGTAGACTGTCACTATCTGGATAATATGATCTGCTATAGGACACCAAGTGTAGACTGTCACTATCTGGAGAACATATCCTTCTATAGAACACCAAGTGTAGACTGTCACTATCTGGAGAATATGTCCTACTATAGGACACCAAGTGTAGACTGTCACTATCTGGAGAATATGTCCTGCTATAGGACACCAAGTGTAGACTGTCAGTATCTGGAGAATATGATCTGCTATAGGACAGCAAGTGTAGACTGTCACTATCTGGAGAACATGATCTGTTATAGGACACCAAGTGTAGACTGTCACTATCTGGAGAATATGACCTGCTATAGGACACCAAGAGTAGACTGTCACTATCTGGAGAATATGATCTGCTATAGGACACCAAGTGTAGACTGTCACTATCTGGAGAACATATCCTTCTATAGAACACCAAGTGTAGACTGTCACTATCTGGAGAATATGTCCTGCTATAGGACACCAAGTGTAGACTGTCACTATCTGGAGAATATGTCCTGCTATAGGACACCAAGTGTAGACTGTCAGTATCTGGAGAATATGATCTGCTATAGGACAGCAAGTGTAGACTGTCACTATCTGGAGAACATGATCTGTTATAGGACACCAAGTGTAGACTGTCACTATCTGGAGAATATGACCTGCTATAGGACAGCAAGTGTAGACTGTCACTATCTGGAGAATATTATCTGCTAAAGGGCAAGTGTAGACTGTCACTATCTGGAGAATATGATCTGCTAAAGGACAAGTGTAGACTGTCAGTATCTGGAGAATATGTCATGTTATAGGACACCAAGTGTAGACTGTCACTATCTGGAGAATATGATCTGTTATAGGACACCAAGTGTAGACTGTCACTATCTGGAGAATATGATCTGTTATAGGACACCATGTGTAGACTGTCACTATCTGCAGAATATGTCCTGCTATAGGACACCAAGTGTAGACTGTCAGTATCTGGAGAATATGATCTGCTATAGGACAGCAAGTGTAGACTGTCACTATCTGGAGAATATGACCTGCTATAGGACACCAAGTGTAGACTGTCAATATCTAGAGAATTTGATCTGTTATAGGACTCCAATTGTAGACTGTCATTATCTGGAGTATATGATCTGCGAAAGGACACGTGTAGACTGTCACTATCTGGATAATATGTCATGTTATAGGACATCAAGTGTAGACTGTCACTATCTGCAGAATACGAGCTGTTATAGGACACCAATTGTAGACTGTCACTATCTGGAGAATATGTCATGTTATAGGACATCAAGTGTAGACTGTCACTATCTGGAGAATATGATCTGTTATAGGACACCAAGTGTAGACTGTCACTATCTGGAGAATATGTCCTGCTATAGGACACCAAGTGTAGACTGTCAGTATCTGGAGAATATGATCTGCTATAGGACAGCAAGTGTAGACTGTCACTATCTGGAGAACATATCCTTCTATAGGACACCAAGTGTAGACTGTCACTATCTGGAGAATATGACCTGCTATAGGACACCAAGTGTAGACTGTCACTATCTGGAGAATATGTCCTGCTATAGGACACCAAGTGTAGACTGTCACTATCTGGAGAATATGTCCTGCTATAGGCCACCAAGTGTAGACTGTCACTATCTGGAGAATATGATCTGTTATAGGACACCAAGAGTAGACTGTCACTATCTGGAGAATATGATCTGCTATAGGACACCAAGTGTAGACTGTCACTATCTGGAGAACATATCCTTCTATAGAACACCAAGTGTAGACTGTCACTATCTGGAGAATATGTCCTGCTATAGGACACCAAGTGTAGACTGTCACTATCTGGAGAATATGTCCTGCTATAGGACACCAAGTGTAGACTGTCAGTATCTGGAGAATATGATCTGCTATAGGACAGCAAGTGTAGACTGTCACTATCTGGAGAACATGATCTGTTATAGGACACCAAGTGTAGACTGTCACTATCTGGAGAATATGTCCTGCTATAGGACACCAAGTGTAGACTGTCACTATCTGGATAATATGTCCTGCTATAGGCCACCAAGTGTAGACTGTCACTATCTGGAGAATATGATCTGTTATAGGACACCAAGAGTAGACTGTCACTATCTGGATAATATGATCTGCTATAGGACACCAAGTGTAGACTGTCACTATCTGGAGAACATATCCTTCTATAGAACACCAAGTGTAGACTGTCACTATCTGGAGAATATGTCCTACTATAGGACACCAAGTGTAGACTGTCACTATCTGGAGAATATGTCCTGCTATAGGACACCAAGTGTAGACTGTCAGTATCTGGAGAATATGATCTGCTATAGGACAGCAAGTGTAGACTGTCACTATCTGGAGAACATGATCTGTTATAGGACACCAAGTGTAGACTGTCACTATCTGGAGAATATGACCTGCTATAGGACACCAAGAGTAGACTGTCACTATCTGGAGAATATGATCTGCTATAGGACACCAAGTGTAGACTGTCACTATCTGGAGAACATATCCTTCTATAGAACACCAAGTGTAGACTGTCACTATCTGGAGAATATGTCCTGCTATAGGACACCAAGTGTAGACTGTCACTATCTGGAGAATATGTCCTGCTATAGTACACCAAGTGTAGACTGTCAGTATCTGGAGAATATGATCTGCTATAGGACAGCAAGTGTAGACTGTCACTATCTGGAGAACATGATCTGTTATAGGACACCAAGTGTAGACTGTCACTATCTGGAGAATATGACCTGCTATAGGACAGCAAGTGTAGACTGTCACTATCTGGAGAATATTATCTGCTAAAGGGCAAGTGTAGACTGTCACTATCTGGAGAATATGATCTGCTAAAGGACAAGTGTAGACTGTCAGTATCTGGAGAATATGTCATGTTATAGGACACCAAGTGTAGACTGTCACTATCTGGAGAATATGATCTGTTATAGGACACCAAGTGTAGACTGTCACTATCTGGAGAATATGATCTGTTATAGGACACCATGTGTAGACTGTCACTATCTGCAGAATATGTCCTGCTATAGGACACCAAGTGTAGACTGTCAGTATCTGGAGAATATGATCTGCTATAGGACAGCAAGTGTAGACTGTCACTATCTGGAGAATATGACCTGCTATAGGACACCAAGTGTAGACTGTCAATATCTAGAGAATTTGATCTGTTATAGGACTCCAATTGTAGACTGTCATTATCTGGAGTATATGATCTGCGAAAGGACACGTGTAGACTGTCACTATCTGGATAATATGTCATGTTATAGGACATCAAGTGTAGACTGTCACTATCTGCAGAATACGAGCTGTTATAGGACACCAATTGTAGACTGTCACTATCTGGAGAATATGTCATGTTATAGGACATCAAGTGTAGACTGTCACTATCTGGAGAATATGATCTGTTATAGGACACCAAGTGTAGACTGTCACTATCTGGAGAATATGTCCTGCTATAGGACACCAAGTGTAGACTGTCAGTATCTGGATAATATGATCTGCTATAGGACAGCAAGTGTAGACTGTCACTATCTGGAGAACATATCCTTCTATAGGACACCAAGTGTAGACTGTCACTATCTGGAGAATATGACCTGCTATAGGACACCAAGTGTAGACTGTCACTATCTGGAGAATATGTCCTGCTATAGGACACCAAGTGTAGACTGTCACTATCTGGAGAATATGTCCTGCTATAGGCCACCAAGTGTAGACTGTCACTATCTGGAGAATATGATCTGTTATAGGACACCAAGAGTAGACTGTCACTATCTGGAGAATATGATCTGCTATAGGACACCAAGTGTAGACTGTCACTATCTGGAGAACATATCCTTCTATAGAACACCAAGTGTAGACTGTCACTATCTGGAGAATATGTCCTGCTATAGGACACCAAGTGTAGACTGTCACTATCTGGAGAATATGTCCTGCTATAGGACACCAAGTGTAGACTGTCAGTATCTGGAGAATATGATCTGCTATAGGACAGCAAGTGTAGACTGTCACTATCTGGAGAACATGATCTGTTATAGGACACCAAGTGTAGACTGTCACTATCTGGAGAATATGTCCTGCTATAGGACACCAAGTGTAGACTGTCACTATCTGGATAATATGTCCTGCTATAGGCCACCAAGTGTAGACTGTCAGTATCTGGAGTATATGATCTGTTATAGGACACCAAGAGTAGACTGTCACTATCTGGATAATATGATCTGCTATAGGACACCAAGTGTAGACTGTCACTATCTGGAGAACATATCCTTCTATAGAACACCAAGTGTAGACTGTCACTATCTGGAGAATATGTCCTGCTATAGGACACCAAGTGTAGACTGTCACTATCTGGAGAATATGTCCTGCTATAGGACACCAAGTGTAGACTGTCAGTATCTGGAGAATATGATCTGCTATAGGACAGCAAGTGTAGACTGTCACTATCTGGAGAACATGATCTGTTATAGGACACCAAGTGTAGACTGTCACTATCTGGAGAATATGACCTGCTATAGGACACCAAGAGTAGACTGTCACTATCTGGAGAATATGTCCTGCTATAGGACACCAAGTGTAGACTGTCACTATCTGGAGAATATGTCCTGCTATAGGACACCAAGTGTAGACTGTCAGTATCTGGAGAATATGATCTGCTATAGGACAGCAAGTGTAGACTGTCACTATCTGGAGAACATGATCTGTTATAGGACACCAAGTGTAGACTGTCACTATCTGGAGAATATGACCTGCTATAGGACACCAAGTGTAGACTGTCACTATCTGGAGAATATGTCCTGCTATAGGACACCAAGTGTAGACTGTCACTATCTGGAGAATATGTCCTGCTATAGGCCACCAAGTGTAGACTGTCACTATCTGGAGAATATGATCTGTTATAGGACACCAAGAGTAGACTGTCACTATCTGGAGAATATGATCTGCTATAGGACACCAAGTGTAGACTGTCACTATCTGGAGAACATATCCTTCTATAGAACACCAAGTGTAGACTGTCACTATCTGGAGAATATGTCCTGCTATAGGACACCAAGTGTAGACTGTCACTATCTGGAGAATATGTCCTGCTATAGGACACCAAGTGTAGACTGTCAGTATCTGGAGAATATGATCTGCTATAGGACAGCAAGTGTAGACTGTCACTATCTGGAGAACATGATCTGTTATAGGACACCAAGTGTAGACTGTCACTATCTGGAGAATATGTCCTGCTATAGGACACCAAGTGTAGACTGTCACTATCTGGATAATATGTCCTGCTATAGGCCACCAAGTGTAGACTGTCACTATCTGGAGAATATGATCTGTTATAGGACACCAAGAGTAGACTGTCACTATCTGGATAATATGATCTGCTATAGGACACCAAGTGTAGACTGTCACTATCTGGAGAACATATCCTTCTATAGAACACCAAGTGTAGACTGTCACTATCTGGAGAATATGTCCTGCTATAGGACACCAAGTGTAGACTGTCACTATCTGGAGAATATGTCCTGCTATAGGACACCAAGTGTAGACTGTCAGTATCTGGAGAATATGATCTGCTATAGGACAGCAAGTGTAGACTGTCACTATCTGGAGAACATGATCTGTTATAGGACACCAAGTGTAGACTGTCACTATCTGGAGAATATGACCTGCTATAGGACACCAAGAGTAGACTGTCACTATCTGGAGAATATGATCTGCTATAGGACACCAAGTGTAGACTGTCACTATCTGGAGAACATATCCTTCTATAGAACACCAAGTGTAGACTGTCACTATCTGGAGAATATGTCCTGCTATAGGACACCAAGTGTAGACTGTCACTATCTGGAGAATATGTCCTGCTATAGGACACCAAGTGTAGACTGTCAGTATCTGGAGAATATGATCTGCTATAGGACAGCAAGTGTAGACTGTCACTATCTGGAGAACATGATCTGTTATAGGACACCAAGTGTAGACTGTCACTATCTGGAGAATATGTCCTGCTATAGGACACCAAGTGTAGACTGTCACTATCTGGATAATATGTCCTGCTATAGGCCACCAAGTGTAGACTGTCACTATCTGGAGAATATGATCTGTTATAGGACACCAAGAGTAGACTGTCACTATCTGGATAATATGATCTGCTATAGGACACCAAGTGTAGACTGTCACTATCTGGAGAACATATCCTTCTATAGAACACCAAGTGTAGACTGTCACTATCTGGAGAATATGTCCTGCTATAGGACACCAAGTATAACTGTCACTATCTGGAGAATATGTCCTGCTATAGGACACCAAGTGTAGACTGTCAGTATCTGGAGAATATGATCTGCTATAGGACAGCAAGTGTAGACTGTCACTATCTGGAGAACATGATCTGTTATAGGACACCAAGTGTAGACTGTCACTATCTGGAGAATATGACCTGCTATAGGACACCAAGAGTAGACTGTCACTATCTGGAGAATATGTCCTGCTATAGGACACCAAGTGTAGACTGTCACTATCTGGAGAATATGTCCTGCTATAGGACACCAAGTGTAGACTGTCAGTATCTGGAGAATATGATCTGCTATAGGACAGCAAGTGTAGACTGTCACTATCTGGAGAACATGATCTGTTATAGGACACCAAGTGTAGACTGTCACTATCTGGAGAATATGACCTGCTATAGGACACCAAGAGTAGACTGTCACTATCTGGAGAATATGATCTGCTATAGGACACCAAGTGTAGACTGTCACTATCTGGAGAACATATCCTTCTATAGAACACCAAGTGTAGACTGTCACTATCTGGAGAATATGTCCTGCTATAGGACACCAAGTGTAGACTGTCACTATCTGGAGAATATGTCCTGCTATAGGACACCAAGTGTAGACTGTCAGTATCTGGAGAATATGATCTGCTATAGGACAGCAAGTGTAGACTGTCACTATCTGGAGAACATGATCTGTTATAGGACACCAAGTGTAGACTGTCACTATCTGGAGAATATGTCCTGCTATAGGACACCAAGTGTAGACTGTCACTATCTGGATAATATGTCCTGCTATAGGCCACCAAGTGTAGACTGTCACTATCTGGAGAATATGATCTGTTATAGGACACCAAGAGTAGACTGTCACTATCTGGATAATATGATCTGCTATAGGACACCAAGTGTAGACTGTCACTATCTGGAGAACATATCCTTCTATAGAACACCAAGTGTAGACTGTCACTATCTGGAGAATATGTCCTGCTATAGGACACCAAGTGTAGACTGTCACTATCTGGAGAATATGTCCTGCTATAGGACACCAAGTGTAGACTGTCAGTATCTGGAGAATATGATCTGCTATAGGACAGCAAGTGTAGACTGTCACTATCTGGAGAACATGATCTGTTATAGGACACCAAGTGTAGACTGTCACTATCTGGAGAATATGACCTGCTATAGGACACCAAGAGTAGACTGTCACTATCTGGAGAATATGATCTGCTATAGGACACCAAGTGTAGACTGTCACTATCTGGAGAACATATCCTTCTATAGAACACCAAGTGTAGACTGTCACTATCTGGAGAATATGTCCTGCTATAGGACACCAAGTGTAGACTGTCACTATCTGGAGAATATGTCCTGCTATAGGACACCAAGTGTAGACTGTCAGTATCTGGAGAATATGATCTGCTATAGGACAGCAAGTGTAGACTGTCACTATCTGGAGAACATGATCTGTTATAGGACACCAAGTGTAGACTGTCACTATCTGGAGAATATGACCTGCTATAGGACACCAAGTGTAGACTGTCACTATCTGGAGAATATGTCCTGCTATAGGCCACCAAGTGTAGACTGTCACTATCTGGAGAATATGATCTGCTATAGGACACCAAGTGTAGACTGTCACTATCTGGAGAACATATCCTTCTATAGAACACCAAGTGTAGACTGTCACTATCTGGATAATATGATATTCTATAGGCCACCAAGTGTAGACTGTCACTATCTGGAGAATATGATCTGCTATAGGACACCAAGTGTAGACTGTCACTATCTGGAGAATATGATCTGCTAAAGGGCAAGTGTAGACTGTCACTATCTGGAGAATATGATCTGCTAAAGGACAAGTGTAGACTGTCAGTATCTGGAGAATATGTCATGTTATAGGACACCAAGTGTAGACTGTCACTATCTGGAGAACATGATCTGTTATAGGACACCAAGTGTAGACTGTCACTATCTGGAGAATATGACCTGCTATAGGACACCAAGTGTAGACTGTCACTATCTGGAGAATATGTCCTGCTATAGGACACCAAGTGTAGACTGTCACTATCTGGAGAATATGTCCTGCTATAGGCCACTAAGTGTAGACTGTCACTATCTGGAGAATATGATCTGTTATAGGACACCAAGAGTAGACTGTCACTATCTGGAGAATATTTCCTGCTATAGGACACCAAGTGTAGACTGTCACTATCTGGAGAATATGATCTTCTATAGGCCACCAAGTGTAGACTGTCACTATCTGGAGAATATGTCCTGCTATAGGACACCAAGTGTAGACTGTCACTATCTGGAGAATATTTCCTGCTATAGGCCACCAAGTGTAGACTGTCACTATCTGGAGAATATGATCTGCTAAAGGACAAGTGTAGACTGTCACTATCTGGAGAACATGATCTGTTATAGGACACCAAGTGTAGACTGTCACTATCTGGAGAATATGACCTGCTATAGGACACCAAGTGTAGACTGTCACTATCTGGAGAATATGTCCTGCTATAGGCCACCAAGTGTAGACTGTCACTATCTGGAGAATATGATCTGCTATAGGACACCAAGTGTAGACTGTCACTATCTGGAGAACATATCCTTCTATAGAACACCAAGTGTAGACTGTCACTATCTGGAGAATATGTCCTAATATAGGACACCATGTGTAGACTGTCACTATCTGGATAATATGATATTCTATAGGCCAAAAAGTGTAGACTGTCACTATCTGGAGAATATGATCTGCTATAGGACACCAAGTGTAGACTGTCACTATCTGGAGAATATGATCTGCTAAAGGGCAAGTGTAGACTGTCACTATCTGGAGAATATGATCTGCTAAAGGACAAGTGTAGACTGTCAGTATCTGGAGAATATGTCATGTTATAGGACACCAAGTGTAGACTGTCACTATCTGGAGAACATTATCTGTTATAGGACACCAAGTGTAGACTGTCACTATCTGGAGAATATGACCTGCTATAGGACACCAAGTGTAGACTGTCACTATCTGGAGAATATGTCCTGCTATAGGACACCAAGTGTAGACTGTCACTATCTGGAGAATATGTCCTGCTATAGGCCACCAAGTGTAGACTGTCACTATCTGGAGAATATGATCTGTTATAGGACACCAAGAGTAGACTGTCACTATCTGGAGAATATGTCCTGCTATAGGACACCAAGTGTAGACTGTCACTATCTGGAGAATATGATCTTCTATAGGCCACCAAGTGTAGAGTGTCACTATCTGGAGAATATGTCCTGCTATAGGACACCAAGTGTAGACTGTCACTATCTGGAGAATATGATCTGCTAAAGGACAAGTGTAGACTGTCACTATCTGGAGAATATGATCTGCTAAAGGACACGTGTAGACTGTCACTATCTGGATAATATGTCATGTTATAGGACACCAAGTGTAGACTGTCACTATCTGGAGAATATGATCTGTTATAGGACACCATGTGTAGACTGTCACTATCTGCAGAATATGTCCTGCTATAGGACACCAAGTGTAGACTGTCAGTATCTGGAGAATATGATCTGCTATAGGACAGCAAGTGTAGACTGTCACTATCTGGAGAATATGACCTGCTATAGGACACCAAGTGTAGACTGTCAATATCTAGAGAATTTGATCTGTTATAGGACTCCAAGTGTAGACTGTCATTATCTGGAGTATATGATCTGCGAAAGGACACGTGTAGACTGTCACTATCTGGATAATATGTCATTTTATAGGACATCAAGTGTAGACTGTCACTATCTGCAGAATACGAGCTGTTATAGGACACCAATTGTAGACTGTCACTATCTGGAGAATATGTCATGTTATAGGACATCAAGTGTAGACTGTCACTATCTGGAGAATATGATCTGTTATAGGACACCAAGTGTAGACTGTCACTATCTGGAGAATATGTCCTGCTATAGGACACCAAGTGTAGACTGTCAGTATCTGGAGAATATGATCTGCTATAGGACAGCAAGTGTAGACTGTCACTATCTGGAGAACATATCCTTCTATAGGACACCAAGTGTAGACTGTCACTATCTGGAGAATATGACCTGCTATAGGACACCAAGTGTAGACTGTCACTATCTGGAGAATATGTCCTGCTATAGGACACCAAGTGTAGACTGTCACTATCTGGAGAATATGTCCTGCTATAGGCCACCAAGTGTAGACTGTCACTATCTGGAGAATATGATCTGTTATAGGACACCAAGAGTAGACTGTCACTATCTGGAGAATATGATCTGCTATAGGACACCAAGTGTAGACTGTCACTATCTGGAGAATATGTCCTGCTATAGGACACCAAGTGTAGACTGTCACTATCTGGAGAATATGTCCTGCTATAGGACACCAAGTGTAGACTGTCACTATCTGGAGAATATGTCCTGCTATAGGACACCAAGTGTAGACTGTCAGTATCTGGAGAATATGATCTGCTATAGGACAGCAAGTGTAGACTGTCACTATCTGGAGAACATGATCTGTTATAGGACACCAAGTGTAGACTGTCACTATCTGGAGAATATGTCCTGCTATAGGACACCAAGTGTAGACTGTCACTATCTGGATAATATGTCCTGCTATAGGCCACCAAGTGTAGACTGTCACTATCTGGAGAATATGATCTGTTATAGGACACCAAAAGTAGACTGTCACTATCTGGAGAATATGATCTGCTAAAGGACACCAAGTGTAGACTGTCACTATCTGGAGAACATATCCTTCTATAGAACACCAAGTGTAGACTGTCACTATCTTGAGAATATGTCCTGCTATAGGACACCAAGTGTAGACTGTCACTATCTGGAGAATATGATCTGTTATAGGACACCAAGAGTAGACTGTCACTATCTGGAGAATATGATCTGCTATAGGACACCAAGTGTAGACTGTCACTATCTGGAGAATATGATCTGTTATAGGACACCAAGTGTAGTCTGTCACTATCTGGAGAATATGATCTGCTAAAGGGCAAGTGTAGACTTTAACTATCTGGAGAATATGATCTGCTAAAGGACAAGTGTAGACTGTCAGTATCTGGAGAATATGTCATGTTATAGGACACCAAGTGTAGACTGTCACTATCTGGAGAATATGATCTGTTATAGGACACCAAGTGTAGACTGTCACTATCTGGAGAATATGATCTGTTATAGGACACCATGTGTAGACTGTCACTATCTGGAGAATATGTCCTGCTATAGGACACCAAATGTAGACTGTCACTATCTGGAGAACATATCCTTCTATAGGCCACCAAGTGTAGACTGTCACTATCTGGATAATATGATCTGTTATAGGACACCAAGTGTAGACTGTCACTATCTGGAGAATATGATCTGCTATAGGACACCAAGTGTAGACTGTCACTATCTGGAGAACATATCCTTCTATAGAACACCAAGTGTAGACTGTCACTATCTGGAGAATATGTCCTGCTATAGGACACCAAATGTAGACTGTCACTATCTGGAGAACATATCCTTCTATAGGCCACCAAGTGTAGACTGTCACTATCTGGATAATATGATCTGTTATAGGACATCAACTGTAGACTGTCACTATCTGGAGAATATGATCTGCTATAGGACACCAAGTGTAGACTGTCACTATCTGGAGAACATATCCTTCTATAGAACACCAAGTGTAGACTGTCACTATCTGGAGAATATGTCCTGCTATAGGACACCAAGTGTAGACTGTCACTATCTGGAGAATATGATATTCTATAGGCCACCAAGTGTAGACTGTCACTATCTGGAGAATATGATCTGCTATAGGACACCAAGTGTAGACTGTCACTATCTGGAGAATATGATCTGCTAAAGGGCAAGTGTAGACTGTCACTATCTGGAGAATATGATCTGCTAAAGGACAAGTGTAGACTGTCAGTATCTGGAGAATATGTCATGTTATAGGACACCAAGTGTAGACTGTCACTATCTGGAGAATATGATCTGTTATAGGACACCAAGTGTAGACTGTCACTATCTGGAGAATATGTCATGCTATGGGACACCAAGTGTAGACTGTCAGTATCTGGAAAATATGATCTGCTATAGGACACCAAGTGTAGACTGTCACTATCTGGAGAATTTGATCTGTTATAGGACTCCAAGTGTAGACTGTCATTATCTGGAGTATAGGATCTGCTAAAGGACACGTGTAGACTGTCACTATCTGGAGAATATGTCCTGCTATAGACCACCAAGTGTAGACTGTCACTATCTGGATAATATGTCATGTTATAGGACATCAAGTGTAGACTGTCACTATCTGCAGAATACGAGCTGTTATAGGACACCAATTGTAGACTGTCACTATCTGGAGAATATGTCATGTTATAGGACACCAAGTGTAGACTGTCACTATCTGGAGAATATGATCTGCTATAGGACAGCATGTGTAGACTGTCACTATCTGGAGAATATGATCTGTTATAGGACACCAAGTGTAGACTGTCACTATCTGGAGAATATGTCCTGCTATAGGACACCAAGTGTAGACTGACAGTATCTGGAGAATATGATCTGCTATAGGAAAGCAAGTGTAGACTGTCACTATCTGGAGAACATGATCTGTTATAGGACACCAAGTGTAGACTGTCACTATCTGGAGAATATGATCTGCTATAGGACACCAAGTGTAGACTGTCACTATCTGGAGAATATGTCATGCTATAGGACACCAAGTGTAGACTGTTACTATCTGGAGAATATGTCCTGCTATAGGCCACCAAGTGTAGACTGTCACTATCTGGATAATATGATCTGTTATAGGACACCAAGTGTAGACTGTCACTATCTGGAGAATATGATCTGCTATAGGACACCAAGAGTAGACTGTCACTATCTGGAGAACATATCCTTCTATAGAAAACCAAGTGTAGACTGTCACTATCTGGAAAATATGTCCTGCTATAGGACACCAAGTGTAGACTGTTACTATCTGGAGAATATATCCTGTTATAGGACACCAAGTGTAGACTGTCACTATCTGGAGAATATGATCTGCTATAGGACACCAAATGTAGACTGTCACTATCTGGAGAACATATCCTTCTATAGGCCACCAAGTGTAGACTGTCACTATCTGGATAATATGATCTGTTATAGGACATCAACTGTAGACTGTCACTATCTGGAGAATATGATCTGCTATAGGACACCAAGTGTAGACTGTCACTATCTGGAGAACATATCCTTCTATAGAACACCAAGTGTAGACTGTCACTATCTGGAGAATATGTCCTGCTATAGGACACCAAGTGTAGACTGTCACTATCTGGAGAATATGATATTCTATAGGCCACCAAGTGTAGACTGTCACTATCTGGAGAATATGATCTGCTATAGGACACCAAGTGTAGACTGTCACTATCTGGAGAATATGATCTGCTAAAGGGCAAGTGTAGACTGTCACTATCTGGAGAATATGATCTGCTAAAGGACAAGTGTAGACTGTCAGTATCTGGAGAATATGTCATGTTATAGGACACCAAGTGTAGACTGTCACTATCTGGAGAATATGATCTGTTATAGGACACCAAGTGTAGACTGTCACTATCTGGAGAATATGTCATGCTATGGGACACCAAGTGTAGACTGTCAGTATCTGGAAAATATGATCTGCTATAGGACACCAAGTGTAGACTGTCACTATCTGGAGAATTTGATCTGTTATAGGACTCCAAGTGTAGACTGTCATTATCTGGAGTATAGGATCTGCTAAAGGACACGTGTAGACTGTCACTATCTGGAGAATATGTCCTGCTATAGACCACCAAAAGTAGACTGTCACTATCTGGAGAATATGATCTGCTAAAGGACACCAAGTGTAGACTGTCACTATCTGGAGAACATATCCTTCTATAGAACACCAAGTGTAGACTGTCACTATCTTGAGAATATGTCCTGCTATAGGACACCAAGTGTAGACTGTCACTATCTGGAGAATATGATCTGTTATAGGACACCAAGAGTAGACTGTCACTATCTGGAGAATATGATCTGCTATAGGACACCAAGTGTAGACTGTCACTATCTGGAGAATATGATCTGTTATAGGACACCAAGTGTAGTCTGTCACTATCTGGAGAATATGATCTGCTAAAGGGCAAGTGTAGACTTTAACTATCTGGAGAATATGATCTGCTAAAGGACAAGTGTAGACTGTCAGTATCTGGAGAATATGTCATGTTATAGGACACCAAGTGTAGACTGTCACTATCTGGAGAATATGATCTGTTATAGGACACCAAGTGTAGACTGTCACTATCTGGAGAATATGATCTGTTATAGGACACCATGTGTAGACTGTCACTATCTGGAGAATATGTCCTGCTATAGGACACCAAATGTAGACTGTCACTATCTGGAGAACATATCCTTCTATAGGCCACCAAGTGTAGACTGTCACTATCTGGATAATATGATCTGTTATAGGACACCAAGTGTAGACTGTCACTATCTGGAGAATATGATCTGCTATAGGACACCAAGTGTAGACTGTCACTATCTGGAGAACATATCCTTCTATAGAACACCAAGTGTAGACTGTCACTATCTGGAGAATATGTCCTGCTATAGGACACCAAATGTAGACTGTCACTATCTGGAGAACATATCCTTCTATAGGCCACCAAGTGTAGACTGTCACTATCTGGATAATATGATCTGTTATAGGACATCAACTGTAGACTGTCACTATCTGGAGAATATGATCTGCTATAGGACACCAAGTGTAGACTGTCACTATCTGGAGAACATATCCTTCTATAGAACACCAAGTGTAGACTGTCACTATCTGGAGAATATGTCCTGCTATAGGACACCAAGTGTAGACTGTCACTATCTGGAGAATATGATATTCTATAGGCCACCAAGTGTAGACTGTCACTATCTGGAGAATATGATCTGCTATAGGACACCAAGTGTAGACTGTCACTATCTGGAGAATATGATCTGCTAAAGGGCAAGTGTAGACTGTCACTATCTGGAGAATATGATCTGCTAAAGGACAAGTGTAGACTGTCAGTATCTGGAGAATATGTCATGTTATAGGACACCAAGTGTAGACTGTCACTATCTGGAGAATATGATCTGTTATAGGACACCAAGTGTAGACTGTCACTATCTGGAGAATATGTCATGCTATGGGACACCAAGTGTAGACTGTCAGTATCTGGAAAATATGATCTGCTATAGGACACCAAGTGTAGACTGTCACTATCTGGAGAATTTGATCTGTTATAGGACTCCAAGTGTAGACTGTCATTATCTGGAGTATAGGATCTGCTAAAGGACACGTGTAGACTGTCACTATCTGGAGAATATGTCCTGCTATAGACCACCAAGTGTAGACTGTCACTATCTGGATAATATGTCATGTTATAGGACATCAAGTGTAGACTGTCACTATCTGCAGAATACGAGCTGTTATAGGACACCAATTGTAGACTGTCACTATCTGGAGAATATGTCATGTTATAGGACACCAAGTGTAGACTGTCACTATCTGGAGAATATGATCTGCTATAGGACAGCATGTGTAGACTGTCACTATCTGGAGAATATGATCTGTTATAGGACACCAAGTGTAGACTGTCACTATCTGGAGAATATGTCCTGCTATAGGACACCAAGTGTAGACTGACAGTATCTGGAGAATATGATCTGCTATAGGAAAGCAAGTGTAGACTGTCACTATCTGGAGAACATGATCTGTTATAGGACACCAAGTGTAGACTGTCACTATCTGGAGAATATGATCTGCTATAGGACACCAAGTGTAGACTGTCACTATCTGGAGAATATGTCATGCTATAGGACACCAAGTGTAGACTGTTACTATCTGGAGAATATGTCCTGCTATAGGCCACCAAGTGTAGACTGTCACTATCTGGATAATATGATCTGTTATAGGACACCAAGTGTAGACTGTCACTATCTGGAGAATATGATCTGCTATAGGACACCAAGAGTAGACTGTCACTATCTGGAGAACATATCCTTCTATAGAAAACCAAGTGTAGACTGTCACTATCTGGAAAATATGTCCTGCTATAGGACACCAAGTGTAGACTGTTACTATCTGGAGAATATATCCTGTTATAGGACACCAAGTGTAGACTGTCACTATCTGGAGAATATGATCTGCTATAGGACACCAAATGTAGACTGTCACTATCTGGAGAACATATCCTTCTATAGGCCACCAAGTGTAGACTGTCACTATCTGGATAATATGATCTGTTATAGGACATCAACTGTAGACTGTCACTATCTGGAGAATATGATCTGCTATAGGACACCAAGTGTAGACTGTCACTATCTGGAGAACATATCCTTCTATAGAACACCAAGTGTAGACTGTCACTATCTGGAGAATATGTCCTGCTATAGGACACCAAGTGTAGACTGTCACTATCTGGAGAATATGATATTCTATAGGCCACCAAGTGTAGACTGTCACTATCTGGAGAATATGATCTGCTATAGGACACCAAGTGTAGACTGTCACTATCTGGAGAATATGATCTGCTAAAGGGCAAGTGTAGACTGTCACTATCTGGAGAATATGATCTGCTAAAGGACAAGTGTAGACTGTCAGTATCTGGAGAATATGTCATGTTATAGGACACCAAGTGTAGACTGTCACTATCTGGAGAATATGATCTGTTATAGGACACCAAGTGTAGACTGTCACTATCTGGAGAATATGTCATGCTATGGGACACCAAGTGTAGACTGTCAGTATCTGGAAAATATGATCTGCTATAGGACACCAAGTGTAGACTGTCACTATCTGGAGAATTTGATCTGTTATAGGACTCCAAGTGTAGACTGTCATTATCTGGAGTATAGGATCTGCTAAAGGACACGTGTAGACTGTCACTATCTGGAGAATATGTCCTGCTATAGACCACCAAGTGTAGACTGTCACTATCTGGATAATATGTCATGTTATAGGACATCAAGTGTAGACTGTCACTATCTGCAGAATACGAGCTGTTATAGGACACCAATTGTAGACTGTCACTATCTGGAGAATATGTCATGTTATAGGACACCAAGTGTAGACTGTCACTATCTGGAGAATATGATCTGCTAAAGGACACCAAGTGTAGACTGTCACTATCTGGAGAACATATCCTTCTATAGAACACCAAGTGTAGACTGTCACTATCTTGAGAATATGTCCTGCTATAGGACACCAAGTGTAGACTGTCACTATCTGGAGAATATGATCTGTTATAGGACACCAAGAGTAGACTGTCACTATCTGGAGAATATGATCTGCTATAGGACACCAAGTGTAGACTGTCACTATCTGGAGAATATGATCTGTTATAGGACACCAAGTGTAGTCTGTCACTATCTGGAGAATATGATCTGCTAAAGGGCAAGTGTAGACTTTAACTATCTGGAGAATATGATCTGCTAAAGGACAAGTGTAGACTGTCAGTATCTGGAGAATATGTCATGTTATAGGACACCAAGTGTAGACTGTCACTATCTGGAGAATATGATCTGTTATAGGACACCAAGTGTAGACTGTCACTATCTGGAGAATATGATCTGTTATAGGACACCATGTGTAGACTGTCACTATCTGGAGAATATGTCCTGCTATAGGACACCAAATGTAGACTGTCACTATCTGGAGAACATATCCTTCTATAGGCCACCAAGTGTAGACTGTCACTATCTGGATAATATGATCTGTTATAGGACACCAAGTGTAGACTGTCACTATCTGGAGAATATGATCTGCTATAGGACACCAAGTGTAGACTGTCACTATCTGGAGAACATATCCTTCTATAGAACACCAAGTGTAGACTGTCACTATCTGGAGAATATGTCCTGCTATAGGACACCAAATGTAGACTGTCACTATCTGGAGAACATATCCTTCTATAGGCCACCAAGTGTAGACTGTCACTATCTGGATAATATGATCTGTTATAGGACATCAACTGTAGACTGTCACTATCTGGAGAATATGATCTGCTATAGGACACCAAGTGTAGACTGTCACTATCTGGAGAACATATCCTTCTATAGAACACCAAGTGTAGACTGTCACTATCTGGAGAATATGTCCTGCTATAGGACACCAAGTGTAGACTGTCACTATCTGGAGAATATGATATTCTATAGGCCACCAAGTGTAGACTGTCACTATCTGGAGAATATGATCTGCTATAGGACACCAAGTGTAGACTGTCACTATCTGGAGAATATGATCTGCTAAAGGGCAAGTGTAGACTGTCACTATCTGGAGAATATGATCTGCTAAAGGACAAGTGTAGACTGTCAGTATCTGGAGAATATGTCATGTTATAGGACACCAAGTGTAGACTGTCACTATCTGGAGAATATGATCTGTTATAGGACACCAAGTGTAGACTGTCACTATCTGGAGAATATGTCATGCTATGGGACACCAAGTGTAGACTGTCAGTATCTGGAAAATATGATCTGCTATAGGACACCAAGTGTAGACTGTCACTATCTGGAGAATTTGATCTGTTATAGGACTCCAAGTGTAGACTGTCATTATCTGGAGTATAGGATCTGCTAAAGGACACGTGTAGACTGTCACTATCTGGAGAATATGTCCTGCTATAGACCACCAAGTGTAGACTGTCACTATCTGGATAATATGTCATGTTATAGGACATCAAGTGTAGACTGTCACTATCTGCAGAATACGAGCTGTTATAGGACACCAATTGTAGACTGTCACTATCTGGAGAATATGTCATGTTATAGGACACCAAGTGTAGACTGTCACTATCTGGAGAATATGATCTGCTATAGGACAGCATGTGTAGACTGTCACTATCTGGAGAATATGATCTGTTATAGGACACCAAGTGTAGACTGTCACTATCTGGAGAATATGTCCTGCTATAGGACACCAAGTGTAGACTGACAGTATCTGGAGAATATGATCTGCTATAGGAAAGCAAGTGTAGACTGTCACTATCTGGAGAACATGATCTGTTATAGGACACCAAGTGTAGACTGTCACTATCTGGAGAATATGATCTGCTATAGGACACCAAGTGTAGACTGTCACTATCTGGAGAATATGTCATGCTATAGGACACCAAGTGTAGACTGTTACTATCTGGAGAATATGTCCTGCTATAGGCCACCAAGTGTAGACTGTCACTATCTGGATAATATGATCTGTTATAGGACACCAAGTGTAGACTGTCACTATCTGGAGAATATGATCTGCTATAGGACACCAAGAGTAGACTGTCACTATCTGGAGAACATATCCTTCTATAGAAAACCAAGTGTAGACTGTCACTATCTGGAAAATATGTCCTGCTATAGGACACCAAGTGTAGACTGTTACTATCTGGAGAATATATCCTGTTATAGGACACCAAGTGTAGACTGTCACTATCTGGAGAATATGATCTGCTATAGGACACCAAATGTAGACTGTCACTATCTGGAGAACATATCCTTCTATAGGCCACCAAGTGTAGACTGTCACTATCTGGATAATATGATCTGTTATAGGACATCAACTGTAGACTGTCACTATCTGGAGAATATGATCTGCTATAGGACACCAAGTGTAGACTGTCACTATCTGGAGAACATATCCTTCTATAGAACACCAAGTGTAGACTGTCACTATCTGGAGAATATGTCCTGCTATAGGACACCAAGTGTAGACTGTCACTATCTGGAGAATATGATATTCTATAGGCCACCAAGTGTAGACTGTCACTATCTGGAGAATATGATCTGCTATAGGACACCAAGTGTAGACTGTCACTATCTGGAGAATATGATCTGCTAAAGGGCAAGTGTAGACTGTCACTATCTGGAGAATATGATCTGCTAAAGGACAAGTGTAGACTGTCAGTATCTGGAGAATATGTCATGTTATAGGACACCAAGTGTAGACTGTCACTATCTGGAGAATATGATCTGTTATAGGACACCAAGTGTAGACTGTCACTATCTGGAGAATATGTCATGCTATGGGACACCAAGTGTAGACTGTCAGTATCTGGAAAATATGATCTGCTATAGGACACCAAGTGTAGACTGTCACTATCTGGAGAATTTGATCTGTTATAGGACTCCAAGTGTAGACTGTCATTATCTGGAGTATAGGATCTGCTAAAGGACACGTGTAGACTGTCACTATCTGGAGAATATGTCCTGCTATAGACCACCAAAAGTAGACTGTCACTATCTGGAGAATATGATCTGCTAAAGGACACCAAGTGTAGACTGTCACTATCTGGAGAACATATCCTTCTATAGAACACCAAGTGTAGACTGTCACTATCTTGAGAATATGTCCTGCTATAGGACACCAAGTGTAGACTGTCACTATCTGGAGAATATGATCTGTTATAGGACACCAAGAGTAGACTGTCACTATCTGGAGAATATGATCTGCTATAGGACACCAAGTGTAGACTGTCACTATCTGGAGAATATGATCTGTTATAGGACACCAAGTGTAGTCTGTCACTATCTGGAGAATATGATCTGCTAAAGGGCAAGTGTAGACTTTAACTATCTGGAGAATATGATCTGCTAAAGGACAAGTGTAGACTGTCAGTATCTGGAGAATATGTCATGTTATAGGACACCAAGTGTAGACTGTCACTATCTGGAGAATATGATCTGTTATAGGACACCAAGTGTAGACTGTCACTATCTGGAGAATATGATCTGTTATAGGACACCATGTGTAGACTGTCACTATCTGGAGAATATGTCCTGCTATAGGACACCAAATGTAGACTGTCACTATCTGGAGAACATATCCTTCTATAGGCCACCAAGTGTAGACTGTCACTATCTGGATAATATGATCTGTTATAGGACACCAAGTGTAGACTGTCACTATCTGGAGAATATGATCTGCTATAGGACACCAAGTGTAGACTGTCACTATCTGGAGAACATATCCTTCTATAGAACACCAAGTGTAGACTGTCACTATCTGGAGAATATGTCCTGCTATAGGACACCAAATGTAGACTGTCACTATCTGGAGAACATATCCTTCTATAGGCCACCAAGTGTAGACTGTCACTATCTGGATAATATGATCTGTTATAGGACATCAACTGTAGACTGTCACTATCTGGAGAATATGATCTGCTATAGGACACCAAGTGTAGACTGTCACTATCTGGAGAACATATCCTTCTATAGAACACCAAGTGTAGACTGTCACTATCTGGAGAATATGTCCTGCTATAGGACACCAAGTGTAGACTGTCACTATCTGGAGAATATGATATTCTATAGGCCACCAAGTGTAGACTGTCACTATCTGGAGAATATGATCTGCTATAGGACACCAAGTGTAGACTGTCACTATCTGGAGAATATGATCTGCTAAAGGGCAAGTGTAGACTGTCACTATCTGGAGAATATGATCTGCTAAAGGACAAGTGTAGACTGTCAGTATCTGGAGAATATGTCATGTTATAGGACACCAAGTGTAGACTGTCACTATCTGGAGAATATGATCTGTTATAGGACACCAAGTGTAGACTGTCACTATCTGGAGAACATATCCTTCTATAGAAAACCAAGTGTAGACTGTCACTATCTGGAAAATATGTCCTGCTATAGGACACCAAGTGTAGACTGTCACTATCTGGAGAATTTGATCTGTTATAGGACTCCAAGTGTAGACTGTCATTATCTGGAGTATAGGATCTGCTAAAGGACACGTGTAGACTGTCACTATCTGGAGAATATGTCCTGCTATAGACCACCAAGTGTAGACTGTCACTATCTGGATAATATGTCATGTTATAGGACATCAAGTGTAGACTGTCACTATCTGCAGAATACGAGCTGTTATAGGACACCAATTGTAGACTGTCACTATCTGGAGAATATGTCATGTTATAGGACACCAAGTGTAGACTGTCACTATCTGGAGAATATGATCTGCTATAGGACAGCATGTGTAGACTGTCACTATCTGGAGAATATGATCTGTTATAGGACACCAAGTGTAGACTGTCACTATCTGGAGAATATGTCCTGCTATAGGACACCAAGTGTAGACTGACAGTATCTGGAGAATATGATCTGCTATAGGAAAGCAAGTGTAGACTGTCACTATCTGGAGAACATGATCTGTTATAGGACACCAAGTGTAGACTGTCACTATCTGGAGAATATGATCTGCTATAGGACACCAAGTGTAGACTGTCACTATCTGGAGAATATGTCATGCTATAGGACACCAAGTGTAGACTGTTACTATCTGGAGAATATGTCCTGCTATAGGCCACCAAGTGTAGACTGTCACTATCTGGATAATATGATCTGTTATAGGACACCAAGTGTAGACTGTCACTATCTGGAGAATATGATCTGCTATAGGACACCAAGAGTAGACTGTCACTATCTGGAGAACATATCCTTCTATAGAAAACCAAGTGTAGACTGTCACTATCTGGAAAATATGTCCTGCTATAGGACACCAAGTGTAGACTGTTACTATCTGGAGAATATATCCTGTTATAGGACACCAAGTGTAGACTGTCACTATCTGGAGAATATGATCTGCTATAGGACACCAAATGTAGACTGTCACTATCTGGAGAACATATCCTTCTATAGGCCACCAAGTGTAGACTGTCACTATCTGGATAATATGATCTGTTATAGGACATCAACTGTAGACTGTCACTATCTGGAGAATATGATCTGCTATAGGACACCAAGTGTAGACTGTCACTATCTGGAGAACATATCCTTCTATAGAACACCAAGTGTAGACTGTCACTATCTGGAGAATATGTCCTGCTATAGGACACCAAGTGTAGACTGTCACTATCTGGAGAATATGATATTCTATAGGCCACCAAGTGTAGACTGTCACTATCTGGAGAATATGATCTGCTATAGGACACCAAGTGTAGACTGTCACTATCTGGAGAATATGATCTGCTAAAGGGCAAGTGTAGACTGTCACTATCTGGAGAATATGATCTGCTAAAGGACAAGTGTAGACTGTCAGTATCTGGAGAATATGTCATGTTATAGGACACCAAGTGTAGACTGTCACTATCTGGAGAATATGATCTGTTATAGGACACCAAGTGTAGACTGTCACTATCTGGAGAATATGTCATGCTATGGGACACCAAGTGTAGACTGTCAGTATCTGGAAAATATGATCTGCTATAGGACACCAAGTGTAGACTGTCACTATCTGGAGAATTTGATCTGTTATAGGACTCCAAGTGTAGACTGTCATTATCTGGAGTATAGGATCTGCTAAAGGACACGTGTAGACTGTCACTATCTGGAGAATATGTCCTGCTATAGACCACCAAGTGTAGACTGTCACTATCTGGATAATATGTCATGTTATAGGACATCAAGTGTAGACTGTCACTATCTGCAGAATACGAGCTGTTATAGGACACCAATTGTAGACTGTCACTATCTGGAGAATATGTCATGTTATAGGACACCAAGTGTAGACTGTCACTATCTGGAGAATATGATCTGCTATAGGACAGCATGTGTAGACTGTCACTATCTGGAGAATATGATCTGTTATAGGACACCAAGTGTAGACTGTCACTATCTGGAGAATATGTCCTGCTATAGGACACCAAGTGTAGACTGACAGTATCTGGAGAATATGATCTGCTATAGGAAAGCAAGTGTAGACTGTCACTATCTGGAGAACATGATCTGTTATAGGACACCAAGTGTAGACTGTCACTATCTGGAGAATATGATCTGCTATAGGACACCAAGTGTAGACTGTCACTATCTGGAGAATATGTCATGCTATAGGACACCAAGTGTAGACTGTTACTATCTGGAGAATATGTCCTGCTATAGGCCACCAAGTGTAGACTGTCACTATCTGGATAATATGATCTGTTATAGGACACCAAGTGTAGACTGTCACTATCTGGAGAATATGATCTGCTATAGGACACCAAGAGTAGACTGTCACTATCTGGAGAACATATCCTTCTATAGAAAACCAAGTGTAGACTGTCACTATCTGGAAAATATGTCCTGCTATAGGACACCAAGTGTAGACTGTTACTATCTGGAGAATATATCCTGTTATAGGACACCAAGTGTAGACTGTCACTATCTGGAGAATATGATCTGCTATAGGACACCAAGTGTAGACTGTCAGTATCTGGAGAATATGTCCTGCTATAGGACACCAAGTGTATACCGTCAGTATCTGGAGAACATGTCCTTCTATAGAACACCAAGTGTAGACTGTCACTATCTGGAGAATATGATCTGCTATAGGACACCAAGTGTAGACTGTCACTATCTGGAGAATATATCCTGTTATAGGACACCAAGTGTAGACTGTCACTATCTGGAGAATATGATCTGCTATAGGACACCAAGTGTAGACTGTCAGTATCTGGAGAATATGTCCTGCTATAGGACACCAAGTGTATACTGTCAGTATCTGGAGAATATGTCCTGCTATAGGACACCAAGTGTAGACTGTCACTATCTGGAGAATATGATCCGTTATAGGACACCAAGTGTAGACTGTCACTATCTGGAGAATATGTCCTGCTATAGGACACCAAGTGTAGACTGTCACTATCTGGAGAATATGTCCTGCTATAGGACACCATGTGTAGACTGTCACTATCTGGAGAATATGATCTGTTATACGACACCAAGTGTAGACTGTCACTATCTGGAGAATATGTCCTGCTATAGGACACCAAGTGTAGACTGTCACTATCTGGAGAATATGATCTGTTATAGGCCACCAAGTGTAGACTGTCACTATCTGGAGAATATGATCCGTTATAGGACACCAAGTGTAGACTGTCACTATCTGGAGAATATGTCCTGCTATAGGACACCAAGTGTAGACTGTCACTATCTGGAGAATATGATATTCTATAGGCCACCAAGTGTAGACTGTCACTATCTGGAGAATATGATCTGCTATAGGACACCAAGTGTAGACTGTCACTATCTGGAGAATATGATCTGCTAAAGGGCAAGTGTAGACTGTCACTATCTGGAGAATATGATCTGCTAAAGGACAAGTGTAGACTGTCAGTATCTGGAGAATATGTCATGTTATAGGACACCAAGTGTAGACTGTCACTATCTGGAGAATATGATCTGTTATAGGACACCAAATGTAGACTGTCACTATCTGGAGAATATGTCATGCTATGGGACACCAAGTGTAGACTGTCAGTATCTGGAAAATATGATCTGCTATAGGACACCAAGTGTAGACTGTCACTATCTGGAGAATTTGATCTGTTATAGGACTCCAAGTGTAGACTGTCATTATCTGGAGTATAGGATCTGCTAAAGGACACGTGTAGACTGTCACTATCTGGAGAATATGTCCTGCTATAGACCACCAAGTGTAGACTGTCACTATCTGGATAATATGTCATGTTATAGGACATCAAGTGTAGACTGTCACTATCTGCAGAATACGAGCTGTTATAGGACACCAATTGTAGACTGTCACTATCTGGAGAATATGTCATGTTATAGGACACCAAGTGTAGACTGTCACTATCTGGAGAATATGATCTGCTATAGGACAGCATGTGTAGACTGTCACTATCTGGAGAATATGATCTGTTATAGGACACCAAGTGTAGACTGTCACTATCTGGAGAATATGTCCTGCTATAGGCCACCAAGTGTAGACTGTCACTATCTGGAGAATATGATCTGCTAAAGGGCAAGTGTAGACTGTCACTATCTGGAGAATATGATCTGCTAAAGGACAAGTGTAGACTGTCAGTATCTGGAGAATATGTCATGTTATAGGACACCAAGTGTAGACTGTCACTATCTGGAGAATATGATCTGTTATAGGACACCAAGTGTAGACTGTCACTATCTGGAGAATATGTCCTGCTATAGGACACCAAGTGTAGACTGTCACTATCTGGAGAATATGTCCTGCTATAGGACACCATGTGTAGACTGTCACTATCTGGAGAATATGATCTGTTATAGGACACCAAGTGTAGACTGTCACTATCTGGAGAATATGTCCTGCTATAGGACACCAAGTGTAGACTGTCACTATCTGGAGAATATGATCTGTTATAGGCCACCAAGTGTAGACTGTCACTATCTGGAGAATATGATCCGTTATAGGACACCAAGTGTAGACTGTCACTATCTGGAGAATATGTCCTGCTATAGGACACCAAGTGTAGACTGTCACTATCTGGAGAATATGTCCTGCTATAGGACACCATGTGTAGACTGTCACTATCTGGAGAATATGATCTGTTATAGGACACCAAGTGTAGACTGTCACTATCTGGAGAATATGTCCTGCTATAGGACACCAAGTGTAGACTGTCACTATCTGGAGAATAGGATCTGTTATAGGCCACCAAGTGTAGACTGTCACTATCTGGAGAATATGATCTATTATAGACCACCAAGTGTAGACTGTCACTATCTGGAGAACATATCCTTCTTAGAACACCAAGTGTAGACTGTCACTATCTGGAGAATATGTCCTGCTATAGGACACCAAGTGTAGACTGTCACTATCTGGAGAATATGATCTGCTAAAGGACAAGTGTAGACTGTCACTATCTGGAGAATATGATCTGTTATAGGACACCAAGTGTAGACTGTCACTATCTGGAGAATATGTCCTGCTATAGGACACCAAGTGTAGACTGTCACTATCTGGAGAATATGTCCTGCTATAGGACACCAAGTGTAGACTGTCAGTATCTGGAGAATATGATCTGCTATAGGACAGCAAGTGTAGACTGTCACTATCTGGAGAACATATCCTTCTATAGGACACCAAGTGTAGACTGTCACTATCTGGAGAATATGACCTGCTATAGGACACCAAGTGTAGACTGTCACTATCTGGAGAATATGTCCTGCTATAGGACACCAAGTGTAGACTGTCACTATCTGGAGAATATGTCCTGCTATAGGCCACCAAGTGTAGACTGTCACTATCTGGAGAATATGATCTGTTATAGGACACCAAGAGTAGACTGTCACTATCTGGAGAATATGATCTGCTATAGGACACCAAGTGTAGACTGTCACTATCTGGAGAACATATCCTTCTATAGAACACCAAGTGTAGACTGTCACTATCTGGAGAATATGTCCTGCTATAGGACACCAAGTGTAGACTGTCAGTATCTGGAGAATATGTCCTGCTATAGGACACCAAGTGTAGACTGTCAGTATCTGGAGAATATGATCTGCTATAGGACAGCAAGTGTAGACTGTCACTATCTGGAGAACATGATCTGTTATAGGACACCAAGTGTAGACTGTCACTATCTGGAGAATATGTCCTGCTATAGGACACCAAGTGTAGACTGTCACTATCTGGATAATATGTCCTGCTATAGGCCACCAAGTGTAGACTGTCACTATCTGGAGAATATGATCTGTTATAGGACACCAAAAGTAGACTGTCACTATCTGGAGAATATGATCTGCTAAAGGACACCAAGTGTAGACTGTCACTATCTGGAGAACATATCCTTCTATAGAACACCAAGTGTAGACTGTCACTATCTTGAGAATATGTCCTGCTATAGGACACCAAGTGTAGACTGTCACTATCTGGAGAATATGATCTGTTATAGGACACCAAGAGTAGACTGTCACTATCTGGAGAATATGATCTGCTATAGGACACCAAGTGTAGACTGTCACTATCTGGAGAATATGATCTGTTATAGGACACCAAGTGTAGTCTGTCACTATCTGGAGAATATGATCTGCTAAAGGGCAAGTGTAGACTTTAACTATCTGGAGAATATGATCTGCTAAAGGACAAGTGTAGACTGTCAGTATCTGGAGAATATGTCATGTTATAGGACACCAAGTGTAGACTGTCACTATCTGGAGAATATGATCTGTTATAGGACACCAAGTGTAGACTGTCACTATCTGGAGAATATGATCTGTTATAGGACACCATGTGTAGACTGTCACTATCTGGAGAATATGTCCTGCTATAGGACACCAAATGTAGACTGTCACTATCTGGAGAACATATCCTTCTATAGGCCACCAAGTGTAGACTGTCACTATCTGGATAATATGATCTGTTATAGGACACCAAGTGTAGACTGTCACTATCTGGAGAATATGATCTGCTATAGGACACCAAGTGTAGACTGTCACTATCTGGAGAACATATCCTTCTATAGAACACCAAGTGTAGACTGTCACTATCTGGAGAATATGTCCTGCTATAGGACACCAAATGTAGACTGTCACTATCTGGAGAACATATCCTTCTATAGGCCACCAAGTGTAGACTGTCACTATCTGGATAATATGATCTGTTATAGGACATCAAGTGTAGACTGTCACTATCTGGAGAATATGATCTGCTATAGGACACCAAGTGTAGACTGTCACTATCTGGAGAACATATCCTTCTATAGAACACCAAGTGTAGACTGTCACTATCTGGAGAATATGTCCTGCTATAGGACACCAAGTGTAGACTGTCACTATCTGGAGAATATGATATTCTATAGGCCACCAAGTGTAGACTGTCACTATCTGGAGAATATGATCTGCTATAGGACACCAAGTGTAGACTGTCACTATCTGGAGAATATGATCTGCTAAAGGGCAAGTGTAGACTGTCACTATCTGGAGAATATGATCTGCTAAAGGACAAGTGTAGACTGTCAGTATCTGGAGAATATGTCATGTTATAGGACACCAAGTGTAGACTGTCACTATCTGGAGAATATGATCTGTTATAGGACACCAAATGTAGACTGTCACTATCTGGAGAATATGTCATGCTATGGGACACCAAGTGTAGACTGTCAGTATCTGGAAAATATGATCTGCTATAGGACACCAAGTGTAGACTGTCACTATCTGGAGAATTTGATCTGTTATAGGACTCCAAGTGTAGACTGTCATTATCTGGAGTATAGGATCTGCTAAAGGACACGTGTAGACTGTCACTATCTGGAGAATATGTCCTGCTATAGACCACCAAGTGTAGACTGTCACTATCTGGATAATATGTCATGTTATAGGACATCAAGTGTAGACTGTCACTATCTGCAGAATACGAGCTGTTATAGGACACCAATTGTAGACTGTCACTATCTGGAGAATATGTCATGTTATAGGACACCAAGTGTAGACTGTCACTATCTGGAGAATATGATCTGCTATAGGACAGCATGTGTAGACTGTCACTATCTGGAGAATATGATCTGTTATAGGACACCAAGTGTAGACTGTCACTATCTGGAGAATATGTCCTGCTATAGGACACCAAGTGTAGACTGACAGTATCTGGAGAATATGATCTGCTATAGGAAAGCAAGTGTAGACTGTCACTATCTGGAGAACATGATCTGTTATAGGACACCAAGTGTAGACTGTCACTATCTGGAGAATATGATCTGCTATAGGACACCAAGTGTAGACTGTCACTATCTGGAGAATATGTCATGCTATAGGACACCAAGTGTAGACTGTTACTATCTGGAGAATATGTCCTGCTATAGGCCACCAAGTGTAGACTGTCACTATCTGGATAATATGATCTGTTATAGGACACCAAGTGTAGACTGTCACTATCTGGAGAATATGATCTGCTATAGGACACCAAGAGTAGACTGTCACTATCTGGAGAACATATCCTTCTATAGAAAACCAAGTGTAGACTGTCACTATCTGGAAAATATGTCCTGCTATAGGACACCAAGTGTAGACTGTTACTATCTGGAGAATATATCCTGTTATAGGACACCAAGTGTAGACTGTCACTATCTGGAGAATATGATCTGCTATAGGACACCAAGTGTAGACTGTCAGTATCTGGAGAATATGTCCTGCTATAGGACACCAAGTGTAGACCGTCAGTATCTGGAGAACATGTCCTTCTATAGAACACCAAGTGTAGACTGTCACTATCTGGAGAATATGATCTGCTATAGGACACCAAGTGTAGACTGTCACTATCTGGAGAATATATCCTGTTATAGGACACCAAGTGTAGACTGTCACTATCTGGAGAATATGATCTGCTATAGGACACCAAGTGTAGACTGTCAGTATCTGGAGAATATGTCCTGCTATAGGACACCAAGTGTATACTGTCAGTATCTGGAGAATATGTCCTGCTATAGGACACCAAGTGTAGACTGTCACTATCTGGAGAATATGATCCGTTATAGGACACCAAGTGTAGACTGTCACTATCTGGAGAATATGTCCTGCTATAGGACACCAAGTGTAGACTGTCACTATCTGGAGAATATGTCCTGCTATAGGACACCATTTGTAGACTGTAACTATCTGGAGAATATGATCTTTTATACGACACCAAGTGTAGACTGTCACTATCTGGAGAATATGTCCTGCTATAGGACACCAAGTGTAGACTGTCACTATCTGGAGAATATGATCTGTTATAGGCCACCAAGTGTAGACTGTCACTATCTGGAGAATATGATCCGTTATAGGACACCAAGTGTAGACTGTCACTATCTGGAGAATATGTCCTGCTATAGGACACCAAGTGTAGACTGTCACTATCTGGAGAATATGTCCTGCTATAGGACACCATGTGTAGACTGTCACTATCTGGAGAATATGATCTGTTATAGGACACCAAGTGTAGACTGTCACTATCTGGAGAATATGTCCTGCTATAGGACACCAAGTGTAGACTGTCACTATCTGGAGAATAGGATCTGTTATAGGCCACCAAGTGTAGACTGTCACTATCTGGAGAATATGATCTATTATAGACCACCAAGTGTAGACTGTCACTATCTGGAGAACATATCCTTCTTAGAACACCAAGTGTAGACTGTCACTATCTGGAGAATATGTCCTGCTATAGGACACCAAGTGTAGACTGTCACTATCTGGAGAATATGATCTGCTATAGGACACCAAGTGTAGACTGTCACTATCTGGAGAATATGATCTGCTAAAGGACAAGTGTAGACTGTCACTATCTGGAGAATATGATCTGTTATAGGACACCAAGTGTAGACTGTCACTATCTGGAGAATATGTCCTGCTATAGGACACCAAGTGTAGACTGTCACTATCTGGAGAATATGATCTGCTAAAGGACAAGTGTAGACTGTCAGTATCTGGAGAATATGTCATGTTATAGGACACCAAGTGTAGACTGTTCACTATCTGGAGAATATGATCTGCTATAGGACACCAAGTGTAGACTGTCACTATCTGGAGAATATGATCTGCTATAGACCACCAAGTGTAGACTGTCACTATCTGGAGAATATGTCCTGCTATAGGACACCAAGTGTAGACTGTCACTATCTGGAGAATATGTCCTGCTATAGGCCACCAAGTGTAGACTGTCACTATCTGGAGAATATGATCTGCTAAAGGGCAAGTGTAGACTGTCACTATCTGGAGAATATGATCTGCTAAAGGACAAGTGTAGACTGTCAGTATCTGGAGAGTATGTCATGTTATAGGACACCAAGTGTAGACTGTCACTATCTGGAGAATATGATCTGTTATAGGACACCAAGTGTAGACTGTCACTATCTGGAGAATATGTCCTGCTATAGGACACCAAGTGTAGACTGTCACTATCTGGAGAATATGTCCTGCTATAGGACACCATGTGTAGACTGTCACTATCTGGAGAATATGATCTGTTATAGGACACCAAGTGTAGACTGTCACTATCTGGAGAATATGTCCTGCTATAGGACACCAAGTGTAGACTGTCACTATCTGGAGAATATGATCTGTTATAGGCCACCAAGTGTAGTCTGTCACTATCTGGAGAATATGATCCGTTATAGGACACCAAGTGTAGACTGTCACTATCTGGAGAATATGTCCTGCTATAGGACACCAAGTGTAGACTGTCACTATCTGGAGAATATGTCCTGCTATAGGACACCATGTGTAGACTGTCACTATCTGGAGAATATGATCTGTTATAGGACACCAAGTGTAGACTGTCACTATCTGGAGAATATGTCCTGCTATAGGACACCAAGTGTAGACTGTCACTATCTGGAGAATAGGATCTGTTATAGGCCACCAAGTGTAGACTGTCACTATCTGGAGAATATGATCTATTATAGACCACCAAGTGTAGACTGTCACTATCTGGAGAACATATCCTTCTTAGAACACCAAGTGTAGACTGTCACTATCTGGAGAATATGTCCTGCTATAGGACACCAAGTGTAGACTGTCACTATCTGGAGAATATGATCTGCTAAAGGACAAGTGTAGACTGTCACTATCTGGAGAATATGATCTGTTATAGGACACCAAGTGTAGACTGTCACTATCTGGAGAATATGTCCTGCTATAGGACACCAAGTGTAGACTGTCACTATCTGGAGAATATGATCTGCTAAAGGACAAGTGTAGACTGTCAGTATCTGGAGAATATGTCATGTTATAGGACACCAAGTGTAGACTGTCACTATCTGGAGAATATGATCTGCTATAGGACACCAAGTGTAGACTGTCACTATCTGGAGAATATGATCTGCTATAGACCACCAAGTGTAGACTGTCACTATCTGGAGAATATGTCCTGCTATAGGACACCAAGTGTAAACTGTCACTATCTGGAGAATATGTCCTGCTATAGGCCACCAAGTGTAGACTGTCACTATCTGGAGAATATTATCTGCTAAAGGGCAAGTGTAGACTGTCACTATCTGGAGAATATGATCTGCTAAAGGACAAGTGTAGACTGTCAGTATCTGGAGAATATGTCATGTTATAGGACACCAAGTGTAGACTGTCACTATCTGGAGAATATGATCTGTTATAGGACACCAAGTGTAGACTGTCACTATCTGGAGAATATCATCTGTTATAGGACACCATGTGTAGACTGTCACTATCTGGAGAATATGTCCTGCTATAGGATACCAAGTGTAGACTGTCAGTATCTGGAGAATATGATCTGTTATAGGACACCAAGTGTAGACTGTCACTATCTGGAGAATATGATCTGTTATAGGACACCATGTGTAGACTGTCACTATCTGGAGAATATGTCCTGCTATAGGACACCAAGTGTAGACTGTCACTATCTGGAGAACATGTCCTTCTATAGGCCACCAAGTGTAGACTGTCACTATCTGGATAATATGATCTGTTATAGGACACCAAGTGAAGACTGTCACTATCTGGAGAATATGATCTGCTATAGGACATCAAGTGTAGACTGTCACTATCTGGAGAACATATCCTTCTATAGAACACCAAGTGTAGACTGTCACTATCTGGAGAATATGTCCTGCTATAGGCCACCAAGTGTAGACTGTCACTATCTGGATAATATGATCTGTTATAGGAAACCAAGTGTAGACTGTCACTATCTGGAGAATATGATCTGCTATAGGACACCAAGTGTAGACTGTGACTATCTGGAGAACATATCCTTCTATAGAACACCAAGTGTAGACTGTCACTATCTGGAGAATATGTCCTGCTATAGGACACCAAGTGTAGACTGTCACTATCTGGAGAATATCATCTGTTATAGGACACCATGTGTAGACTGTCACTATCTGGAGAATATGTCCTGCTATAGGATACCAAGTGTAGACTGTCAGTATCTGGAGAATATGATCTGTTATAGGACACCAAGTGTAGACTGTCACTATCTGGAGAATATGATCTGTTATAGGACACCATGTGTAGACTGTCACTATCTGGAGAATATGTCCTGCTATAGGACACCAAGTGTAGACTGTCACTATCTGGAGAACATGTCCTTCTATAGGCCACCAAGTGTAGACTGTCACTATCTGGATAATATGATCTGTTATAGGACACCAAGTGAAGACTGTCACTATCTGGAGAATATGATCTG
Organism: Coregonus lavaretus; assembly: GCF_964263955.1. Taxonomy (NCBI): domain Eukaryota; kingdom Metazoa; phylum Chordata; class Actinopteri; order Salmoniformes; family Salmonidae; genus Coregonus; species Coregonus lavaretus. The sequence continues at coordinate 92,789,425 of NC_139988.1, read as the reverse complement.
CTATAGGACATCAAGTGTAGACTGTCACTATCTGGAGAACATATCCTTCTATAGAACACCAAGTGTAGACTGTCACTATCTGGAGAATATGTCCTGCTATAGGCCACCAAGTGTAGACTGTCACTATCTGGATAATATGATCTGTTATAGGAAACCAAGTGTAGACTGTCACTATCTGGAGAATATGATCTGCTATAGGACACCAAGTGTAGACTGTGACTATCTGGAGAACATATCCTTCTATAGAACACCAAGTGTAGACTGTCACTATCTGGAGAATATGTCCTGCTATAGGACACCAAGTGTAGACTGTCACTATCTGGAGAATATGATCTTCTATAGGCCACCAAGTGTAGACTGTCACTATCTGGAGAATATGATCTGCTATAGGACACCAAGTGTAGACTGTCACTATCTGGAGAATATGATATGTTATAGGACACCAAGTGTAGACTGTCACTATCTGGAGAATATGATCTGCTAAAGGGCAAATGTAGACTGTCACTATCTGGAGAATATGATCTGTTATAGGACACCAAGTGTAGACTGTCACTATCTGGAGAATATGACCTGCTATAGACCACCAAGAGTAGACTGTCAGTATCTGGAGAATATCATCTGCTATAGGACAGCAAGTGTAGACTGTCACTATCTGGAGAACATGATCTGTTATAGGACACCAAGTGTAGACTGTCACTATCTGGAGTATATGATCTGCTAAAGGACATGTGTAGACTGTCACTATCTGGAGAATATGTCCTGCTATAGACCACCAAGAGTAGACTGTCAGTATCTGGAGAATATAATCTGCTATAGGACAGCAAGTGTAGACTGTCACTATCTGGAGAACATGATCTGTTATAGGACACCAAGTGTAGACTGTCACTATCTGGAGAATATGTCCTGCTATAGGACACCAAGTGTAGACTGTCACTATCTGGAGAATATGTCCTGCTATAGGCCACCAAGTGTAGACTGTCACTATCTGGATAATATGATATGTTATAGGACACCAAGTGTAGACTGTCACTATCTGGAGAACATATCCTTCTATAGAACACCAAGTGTAGATTGGCACTATCTGGAGAATATGTCCTGCTATAGGACACCAAGTGTAGACTGTCACTATCTGGAGAATATGATCTGCTAAAGGGCAAGTGTAGACTTTCACTATCTGGAGAATATGATCTGCTAAAGGACAAGTGTAGACTGTCAGTATCTGGAGAATATGTCATGTTATAGGTCACCAAGTGTAGACTGTCAGTATCTGGAGAATATGATCTGTTATAGGACACCAAGTGTAGACTGTCACTATCTGGAGAATATGATCTGTTATAGGACACCATGTGTAGACTGTCACTATCTGGAGAATATGTCCTGCTATAGGACACCAAGTGTAGACTGTCACTATCTGGAGAACATGTCCTGCTATAGGACACCAAGTGTAGACTGTCACTATCTGGAGAATATGTCCTGCTATAGGCCACCAAGTGTAGACTGTCACTATCTGGATAATATGATCTGTTATAGGAAACCAAGTGTAGACTGTCACTATCTGGAGAATATGATCTGCTATAGGACACCAAGTGTAGACTGTGACTATCTGGAGAACATATCCTTCTATAGAACACCAAGTGTAGACTGTCACTATCTGGAGAATATGTCCTGCTATAGGACACCAAGTGTAGACTGTCACTATCTGGAGAATATGATCTTCTATAGGCCACCAAGTGTAGACTGTCACTATCTGGAGAATATGATCTGCTATAGGACACCAAGTGTAGACTGTCACTATCTGGAGAATATGATATGTTATAGGACACCAAGTGTAGACTGTCACTATCTGGAGAATATGATCTGCTAAAGGACAAGTGTAGACTGTCACTATCTGGAGAATATGATCTGTTATAGGACACCAAGTGTAGACTGTCACTATCTGGAGAATATGTCCTGCTATAGGACACCAAGTGTAGACTGTCACTATCTGGAGAATATGATCTGCTAAAGGACAAGTGTAGACTGTCAGTATCTGGAGAATATGTCATGTTATAGGACACCAAGTGTAGACTGTCACTATCTGGAGAATATGATCTGCTATAGGACACCAAGTGTAGACTGTCACTATCTGGAGAATATGATCTGCTATAGACCACCAAGTGTAGACTGTCACTATCTGGAGAATATGTCCTGCTATAGGACACCAAGTGTAGACTGTCACTATCTGGAGAATATGTCCTGCTATAGGCCACCAAGTGTAGACTGTCACTATCTGGAGAATATTATCTGCTAAAGGGCAAGTGTAGACTGTCACTATCTGGAGAATATGATCTGCTAAAGGACAAGTGTAGACTGTCAGTATCTGGAGAATATGTCATGTTATAGGACACCAAGTGTAGACTGTCACTATCTGGAGAATATGATCTGTTATAGGACACCAAGTGTAGACTGTCACTATCTGGAGAATATCATCTGTTATAGGACACCATGTGTAGACTGTCACTATCTGGAGAATATGTCCTGCTATAGGATACCAAGTGTAGACTGTCAGTATCTGGAGAATATGATCTGTTATAGGACACCAAGTGTAGACTGTCACTATCTGGAGAATATGATCTGTTATAGGACACCATGTGTAGACTGTCACTATCTGGAGAACATATCCTTCTATAGAACACCAAGTGTAGACTGTCACTATCTGGAGAATATGTCCTGCTATAGGCCACCAAGTGTAGACTGTCACTATCTGGATAATATGATCTGTTATAGGAAACCAAGTGTAGACTGTCACTATCTGGAGAATATGATCTGCTATAGGACACCAAGTGTAGACTGTGACTATCTGGAGAACATATCCTTCTATAGAACACCAAGTGTAGACTGTCACTATCTGGAGAATATGTCCTGCTATAGGACACCAAGTGTAGACTGTCACTATCTGGAGAATATCATCTGTTATAGGACACCATGTGTAGACTGTCACTATCTGGAGAATATGTCCTGCTATAGGATACCAAGTGTAGACTGTCAGTATCTGGAGAATATGATCTGTTATAGGACACCAAGTGTAGACTGTCACTATCTGGAGAATATGATCTGTTATAGGACACCATGTGTAGACTGTCACTATCTGGAGAATATGTCCTGCTATAGGACACCAAGTGTAGACTGTCACTATCTGGAGAACATGTCCTTCTATAGGCCACCAAGTGTAGACTGTCACTATCTGGATAATATGATCTGTTATAGGACACCAAGTGAAGACTGTCACTATCTGGAGAATATGATCTGCTATAGGACATCAAGTGTAGACTGTCACTATCTGGAGAACATATCCTTCTATAGAACACCAAGTGTAGACTGTCACTATCTGGAGAATATGTCCTGCTATAGGCCACCAAGTGTAGACTGTCACTATCTGGATAATATGATCTGTTATAGGAAACCAAGTGTAGACTGTCACTATCTGGAGAATATGATCTGCTATAGGACACCAAGTGTAGACTGTGACTATCTGGAGAACATATCCTTCTATAGAACACCAAGTGTAGACTGTCACTATCTGGAGAATATGTCCTGCTATAGGACACCAAGTGTAGACTGTCACTATCTGGAGAATATGATCTTCTATAGGCCACCAAGTGTAGACTGTCACTATCTGGAGAATATGATCTGCTATAGGACACCAAGTGTAGACTGTCACTATCTGGAGAATATGATATGTTATAGGACACCAAGTGTAGACTGTCACTATCTGGAGAATATGATCTGCTAAAGGGCAAATGTAGACTGTCACTATCTGGAGAATATGATCTGTTATAGGACACCAAGTGTAGACTGTCACTATCTGGAGAATATGACCTGCTATAGGACACCAAGTGTAGACTGTCACTATCTGGAGAATTTGATCTGTTATAGGACTCCAAGTGTAGACTGTCACTATCTGGAGTATATGATCTGCTAAAGGACATGTGTAGACTGTCACTATCTGGAGAATATGTCCTGCTATAGACCACCAAGAGTAGACTGTCAGTATCTGGAGAATATCATCTGCTATAGGACAGCAAGTGTAGACTGTCACTATCTGGAGAACATGATCTGTTATAGGACACCAAGTGTAGACTGTCACTATCTGGAGAATATGTCCTGCTATAGGACACCAAGTGTAGACTGTCACTATCTGGAGAATATGTCCTGCTATAGGCCACCAAGTGTAGACTGTCACTATCTGGATAATATGATATGTTATAGGACACCAAGTGTAGACTGTCACTATCTGGAGAATATGATCTGCTAAAGGGCAAGTGTAGACTTTCACTATCTGGAGAATATGATCTGCTAAAGGACAAGTGTAGACTGTCAGTATCTGGAGAATATGTCATGTTATAGGTCACCAAGTGTAGACTGTCAGTATCTGGAGAATATGATCTGTTATAGGACACCAAGTGTAGACTGTCACTATCTGGAGAATATGATCTGTTATAGGACACCATGTGTAGACTGTCACTATCTGGAGAATATGTCCTGCTATAGGACACCAAGTGTAGACTGTCACTATCTGGAGAACATGTCCTGCTATAGGACACCAAGTGTAGACTGTCACTATCTGGAGAATATGTCCTGCTATAGGCCACCAAGTGTAGACTGTCACTATCTGGATAATATGATCTGTTATAGGAAACCAAGTGTAGACTGTCACTATCTGGAGAATATGATCTGCTATAGGACACCAAGTGTAGACTGTGACTATCTGGAGAACATATCCTTCTATAGAACACCAAGTGTAGACTGTCACTATCTGGAGAATATGTCCTGCTATAGGACACCAAGTGTAGACTGTCACTATCTGGAGAATATGATCTTCTATAGGCCACCAAGTGTAGACTGTCACTATCTGGAGAATATGATCTGCTATAGGACACCAAGTGTAGACTGTCACTATCTGGAGAATATGATATGTTATAGGACACCAAGTGTAGACTGTCACTATCTGGAGAATATGATCTGCTAAAGGGCAAGTGTAGACTTTAACTATCTGGAGAATATGATCTGCTAAAGGACAAGTGTAGACTGTCAGTATCTGGAGAATATGTCATGTTATAGGACACCAAGTGTAGACTGTCACTATCTGGAGAATATGATCTGTTATAGGACACCAAGTGTAGACTGTCACTATCTGGAGAATATGATCTGTTATAGGACACCATGTGTAGACTGTCACTATCTGGAGAATATGTCCTGCTATAGGACACCAAATGTAGACTGTCACTATCTGGAGAACATATCCTTCTATAGGCCACCAAGTGTAGACTGTCACTATCTGGATAATATGATCTGTTATAGGACACCAAGTGTAGACTGTCACTATCTGGAGAATATGATCTGCTATAGGACACCAAGTGTAGACTGTCACTATCTGGAGAATATGATCTGCTATAGGACACCAAGAGTAGACTGTCACTATCTGGAGAACATATCCTTCTATAGAAAACCAAGTGTAGACTGTCACTATCTGGAAAATATGTCCTGCTATAGGACACCAAGTGTAGACTGTTACTATCTGGAGAATATATCCTGTTATAGGACACCAAGTGTAGACTGTCACTATCTGGAGAATATGATCTGCTATAGGACACCAAGTGTAGACTGTCAGTATCTGGAGAATATGTCCTGCTATAGGACACCAAGTGTAGACCGTCAGTATCTGGAGAACATGTCCTTCTATAGAACACCAAGTGTAGACTGTCACTATCTGGAGAATATGATCTGCTATAGGACACCAAGTGTAGACTGTCACTATCTGGAGAATATATCCTGTTATAGGACACCAAGTGTAGACTGTCACTATCTGGAGAATATGATCTGCTATAGGACACCAAGTGTAGACTGTCAGTATCTGGAGAATATGTCCTGCTATAGGACACCAAGTGTATACTGTCAGTATCTGGAGAATATGTCCTGCTATAGGACACCAAGTGTAGACTGTCACTATCTGGAGAATATGATCCGTTATAGGACACCAAGTGTAGACTGTCACTATCTGGAGAATATGTCCTGCTATAGGACACCAAGTGTGGACTGTCACTATCTGGAGAATATGTCCTGCTATAGGACACCATGTGTAGACTGTCACTATCTGGAGAATATGATCTGTTATAGGACACCAAGTGTAGACTGTCACTATCTGGATAATATGATCTGTTATAGGAAACCAAGTGTAGACTGTCACTATCTGGAGAATATGATCTGCTATAGGACACCAAGTGTAGACTGTGACTATCTGGAGAACATATCCTTCTATAGAACACCAAGTGTAGACTGTCACTATCTGGAGAATATGTCCTGCTATAGGACACCAAGTGTAGACTGTCACTATCTGGAGAATATGATCTTCTATAGGCCACCAAGTGTAGACTGTCACTATCTGGAGAATATGATCTGCTATAGGACACCAAGTGTAGACTGTCACTATCTGGAGAATATGATATGTTATAGGACACCAAGTGTAGACTGTCACTATCTGGAGAATATGATCTGCTAAAGGGCAAGTGTAGACTTTAACTATCTGGAGAATATGATCTGCTAAAGGACAAGTGTAGACTGTCAGTATCTGGAGAATATGTCATGTTATAGGACACCAAGTGTAGACTGTCACTATCTGGAGAATATGATCTGTTATAGGACACCAAGTGTAGACTGTCACTATCTGGAGAATATGATCTGTTATAGGACACCATGTGTAGACTGTCACTATCTGGAGAATATGTCCTGCTATAGGACACCAAATGTAGACTGTCACTATCTGGAGAACATATCCTTCTATAGGCCACCAAGTGTAGACTGTCACTATCTGGATAATATGATCTGTTATAGGACACCAAGTGTAGACTGTCACTATCTGGAGAATATGATCTGCTATAGGACACCAAGTGTAGACTGTCACTATCTGGAGAATATGATCTGCTATAGGACACCAAGAGTAGACTGTCACTATCTGGAGAACATATCCTTCTATAGAAAACCAAGTGTAGACTGTCACTATCTGGAAAATATGTCCTGCTATAGGACACCAAGTGTAGACTGTTACTATCTGGAGAATATATCCTGTTATAGGACACCAAGTGTAGACTGTCACTATCTGGAGAATATGATCTGCTATAGGACACCAAGTGTAGACTGTCAGTATCTGGAGAATATGTCCTGCTATAGGACACCAAGTGTAGACCGTCAGTATCTGGAGAACATGTCCTTCTATAGAACACCAAGTGTAGACTGTCACTATCTGGAGAATATGATCTGCTATAGGACACCAAGTGTAGACTGTCACTATCTGGAGAATATATCCTGTTATAGGACACCAAGTGTAGACTGTCACTATCTGGAGAATATGATCTGCTATAGGACACCAAGTGTAGACTGTCAGTATCTGGAGAATATGTCCTGCTATAGGACACCAAGTGTATACTGTCAGTATCTGGAGAATATGTCCTGCTATAGGACACCAAGTGTAGACTGTCACTATCTGGAGAATATGATCCGTTATAGGACACCAAGTGTAGACTGTCACTATCTGGAGAATATGTCCTGCTATAGGACACCAAGTGTGGACTGTCACTATCTGGAGAATATGTCCTGCTATAGGACACCATGTGTAGACTGTCACTATCTGGAGAATATGATCTGTTATAGGACACCAAGTGTAGACTGTCACTATCTGGAGAATATGTCCTGCTATAGGACACCAAGTGTAGACTGTCACTATCTGGAGAATATGATCTGTTATAGGCCACCAAGTGTAGACTGTCACTATCTGGAGAATATGATCCGTTATAGGACACCAAGTGTAGACTGTCACTATCTGGAGAATATGTCCTGCTATAGGACACCAAGTGTAGACTGTCACTATCTGGAGAATATGTCCTGCTATAGGACACCATGTGTAGACTGTCACTATCTGGAGAATATGATCTGTTATAGGACACCAAGTGTAGACTGTCACTATCTGGAGAATATGTCCTGCTATAGGACACCAAGTGTAGACTGTCACTATCTGGAGAATAGGATATGTTATAGGCCACCAAGTGTAGACTGTCACTATCTGGAGAATATGATCTATTATAGACCACCAAGTGTAGACTGTCACTATCTGGAGAACATATCCTTCTTAGAACACCAAGTGTAGACTGTCACTATCTGGAGAATATGTCCTGCTATAGGACACCAAGTGTAGACTGTCACTATCTGGAGAATATGATCTGCTATAGGACACCAAGTGTAGACTGTCACTATCTGGAGAATATGATCTGCTAAAGGACAAGTGTAGACTGTCACTATCTGGAGAATATGATCTGTTATAGGACACCAAGTGTAGACTGTCACTATCTGGAGAATATGTCCTGCTATAGGACACCAAGTGTAGACTGTCACTATCTGGAGAATATGATCTGCTAAAGGACAAGTGTAGACTGTCAGTATCTGGAGAATATGTCATGTTATAGGACACCAAGTGTAGACTGTCACTATCTGGAGAATATGATCTGCTATAGGACACCAAGTGTAGACTGTCACTATCTGGAGAATATGATCTGCTATAGACCACCAAGTGTAGACTGTCACTATCTGGAGAATATGTCCTGCTATAGGACACCAAGTGTAGACTGTCACTATCTGGAGAATATGTCCTGCTATAGGCCACCAAGTGTAGACTGTCACTATCTGGAGAATATGATCTGCTAAAGGGCAAGTGTAGACTGTCACTATCTGGAGAATATGATCTGCTAAAGGACAAGTGTAGACTGTCAGTATCTGGAGAATATGTCATGTTATAGGACACCAAGTGTAGACTGTCACTATCTGGAGAATATGATCTGTTATAGGACACCAAGTGTAGACTGTCACTATCTGGAGAATATGTCCTGCTATAGGACACCAAGTGTAGACTGTCACTATCTGGAGAATATGTCCTGCTATAGGACACCATGTGTAGACTGTCACTATCTGGAGAATATGATCTGTTATAGGACACCAAGTGTAGACTGTCACTATCTGGAGAATATGTCCTGCTATAGGACACCAAGTGTAGACTGTCACTATCTGGAGAATATGATCTGTTATAGGCCACCAAGTGTAGACTGTCACTATCTGGAGAATATGATCCGTTATAGGACACCAAGTGTAGACTGTCACTATCTGGAGAATATGTCCTGCTATAGGACACCAAGTGTAGACTGTCACTATCTGGAGAATATGTCCTGCTATAGGACACCATGTGTAGACTGTCACTATCTGGAGAATATGATCTGTTATAGGACACCAAGTGTAGACTGTCACTATCTGGAGAATATGTCCTGCTATAGGACACCAAGTGTAGACTGTCACTATCTGGAGAATAGGATCTGTTATAGGCCACCAAGTGTAGACTGTCACTATCTGGAGAATATGATCTATTATAGACCACCAAGTGTAGACTGTCACTATCTGGAGAACATATCCTTCTTAGAACACCAAGTGTAGACTGTCACTATCTGGAGAATATGTCCTGCTATAGGACACCAAGTGTAGACTGTCACTATCTGGAGAATATGATCTGCTAAAGGACAAGTGTAGACTGTCACTATCTGGAGAATATGATCTGTTATAGGACACCAAGTGTAGACTGTCACTATCTGGAGAATATGTCCTGCTATAGGACACCAAGTGTAGACTGTCACTATCTGGAGAATATGATCTGCTAAAGGACAAGTGTAGACTGTCAGTATCTGGAGAATATGTCATGTTATAGGACACCAAGTGTAGACTGTCACTATCTGGAGAATATGATCTGCTATAGGACACCAAGTGTAGACTGTCACTATCTGGAGAATATGATCTGCTATAGACCACCAAGTGTAGACTGTCACTATCTGGAGAATATGTCCTGCTATAGGACACCAAGTGTAGACTGTCACTATCTGGAGAATATGTCCTGCTATAGGCCACCAAGTGTAGACTGTCACTATCTGGAGAATATTATCTGCTAAAGGGCAAGTGTAGACTGTCACTATCTGGAGAATATGATCTGCTAAAGGACAAGTGTAGACTGTCAGTATCTGGAGAATATGTCATGTTATAGGACACCAAGTGTAGACTGTCACTATCTGGAGAATATGATCTGTTATAGGACACCAAGTGTAGACTGTCACTATCTGGAGAATATCATCTGTTATAGGACACCATGTGTAGACTGTCACTATCTGGAGAATATGTCCTGCTATAGGATACCAAGTGTAGACTGTCAGTATCTGGAGAATATGATCTGTTATAGGACACCAAGTGTAGACTGTCACTATCTGGAGAATATGATCTGTTATAGGACACCATGTGTAGACTGTCACTATCTGGAGAATATGTCCTGCTATAGGACACCAAGTGTAGACTGTCACTATCTGGAGAACATGTCCTTCTATAGGCCACCAAGTGTAGACTGTCACTATCTGGATAATATGATCTGTTATAGGACACCAAGTGAAGACTGTCACTATCTGGAGAATATGATCTGCTATAGGACATCAAGTGTAGACTGTCACTATCTGGAGAACATATCCTTCTATAGAACACCAAGTGTAGACTGTCACTATCTGGAGAATATGTCCTGCTATAGGCCACCAAGTGTAGACTGTCACTATCTGGATAATATGATCTGTTATAGGAAACCAAGTGTAGACTGTCACTATCTGGAGAATATGATCTGCTATAGGACACCAAGTGTAGACTGTGACTATCTGGAGAACATATCCTTCTATAGAACACCAAGTGTAGACTGTCACTATCTGGAGAATATGTCCTGCTATAGGACACCATGTGTAGACTGTCACTATCTGGAGAATATGATCTGCTATAGGACACCAAGTGTAGACTGTCAGTATCTGGATAATATGATCTGTTATAGGACACCAAGTGTAGACTGTCACTATCTGGAGAATATGATCTGCTATAGGACACCAAGTGTAGACTGTCACTATCTGGAGAATATGTCCTGCTATAGGACACCAAGTGTAGACTGTCACTATCTGGAGAATATGATCTGTTATAGGACACCAAGTGTAGACTGTCAGTATCTGGAGAATATGTCCTGCTAAAGGACACCAAGTGTAGACTGTCACTATCTGGAGAATATGATCTGCTATAGGACACCATGTGTAGACTGTCACTATCTGGAGAATATGATCTGCTATAGGACACCAAGTGTAGACTGTCACTATCTGGAGAATATTATCTGCTATAGACCACCAAGTGTAGACTGTCAGTATCTGGAGAATATGTCCTGCTATAGGACACCAAGTGTAGACTGTCACTATCTGGAGAATATGTCATGTTATAGGACACCAAGTGTAGACTGTCACTATCTGGAGAATATGATCTGCTATAGACCACCAAGTGTAGACTGTCACTATCTGGAGAATATGATCTGCTATAGACCACCAAGTGTAGACTGTCACTATCTGGAGAATATGATCTGCTATAGACCACCAAGTGTAGACTGTCACTATCTGGAGAATATGATCTGCTATAGACCACCAAGTGTAGACTGTCACTATCTGGAGAATATGACCTGCTATAGACCACCAAGTGTAGACTGTCACTATCTGGAGAATATGATCTGCTATAGGACACCAAGTGAAGACTGTCACTATCTGGAGAATATGTCCTGCTATAGGACACCAAGTGTAGACTATCACTATCTGGAGAATATGATCTGTTATAGGACACCAAGTGTAGACTGTCACTATCTGGAGAATATGTCCTGCTATAGACCACCAAGTGTAGACTGTCACTATCTGGAGAATATGTCATGTTATAGGACACCAAGTGTAGACTGTCACTATCTGGATAATATGATCTGCTATAGGACACCAAGTGTAGACTGTCAGTATCTGGAGAATATGATCTGCTATAGGACAGCAAGTGTAGACTGTCACTATCTGGAGAATTTGATCTGTTATAGGACTCCAAGTGTAGACTGTCACTATCTGGAGTATATGATCTGCTAAAGGACACGTGTAGACTGTCACTATCTGGAGAATATGTCCTGCTATAGACCACCAAGTGTAGACTGTCACTATCTGGATAATATGTCATGTTATAGGACACCAATTGTAGACTGTCACTATTTGCAGAATACGAGCTGTTATAGGACACCAATTGTAGACTGTCACTATCTGGAGAATATGTCCTGCTATAGGACACCATGTGTAGACTGTCACTATCTGGAGAATATGATCTGCTATAGGACACCAAGTGTAGACTGTCAGTATCTGGATAATATGATCTGTTATAGGACACCAAGTGTAGACTGTCACTATCTGGAGAATATGATCTGCTATAGGACACCAAGTGTAGACTGTCACTATCTGGAGAATATGTCCTGCTATAGGACACCAAGTGTAGACTGTCACTATCTGGAGAATATGATCTGCTATAGACCACCAAGTGTAGACTGTCACTATCTGGAGAATATGATCTGCTATAGACCACCAAGTGTAGACTGTCACTATCTGGAGAATATGATATGTTATAGGACACCAAGTGTAGACTGTCAGTATCTGGAGAATATGTCCTGCTAAAGGACACCAAGTGTAGACTGTCACTATCTGGAGAATATGATCTGCTATAGGACACCATGTGTAGACTGTCACTATCTGGAGAATATGATCTGCTATAGGACACCAAGTGTAGACTGTCACTATCTGGAGAATATTATCTGCTATAGACCACCAAGTGTAGACTGTCAGTATCTGGAGAATATGTCCTGCTATAGGACACCAAGTGTAGACTGTCACTATCTGGAGAATATGTCATGTTATAGGACACCAAGTGTAGACTGTCACTATCTGGAGAATATGATCTGCTATAGACCACCAAGTGTAGACTGTCACTATCTGGAGAATATGATCTGCTATAGACCACCAAGTGTAGACTGTCACTATCTGGAGAATATGATCTGCTATATACCACCAAGTGTAGACTGTCACTATCTGGAGAATATGATCTGCTATAGACCACCAAGTGTAGACTGTCACTATCTGGAGAATATGACCTGCTATAGACCACCAAGTGTAGACTGTCACTATCTGGAGAATATGATCTGCTATAGGACACCAAGTGTAGACTGTCACTATCTGGAGAATATGTCCTGCTATAGGACACCAAGTGTAGACTATCACTATCTGGAGAATATGATCTGTTATAGGACACCAAGTGTAGACTGTCACTATCTGGAGAATATGTCCTGCTATAGACCACCAAGTGTAGACTGTCACTATCTGGAGAATATGTCATGTTATAGGACACCAAGTGTAGACTGTCACTATCTGGATAATATGATCTGCTATAGGACACCAAGTGTAGACTGTCAGTATCTGGAGAATATGATCTGCTATAGGACAGCAAGTGTAGACTGTCACTATCTGGAGAATTTGATCTGTTATAGGACTCCAAGTGTAGACTGTCACTATCTGGAGTATATGATCTGCTAAAGGACACGTGTAGACTGTCACTATCTGGAGAATATGTCCTGCTATAGACCACCAAGTGTAGACTGTCACTATCTGGATAATATGTCATGTTATAGGACACCAATTGTAGACTGTCACTATTTGCAGAATACGAGCTGTTATAGGACACCAATTGTAGACTGTCACTATCTGGAGAATATGTCCTGCTATAGGACACCATGTGTAGACTGTCACTATCTGGAGAATATGATCTGCTATAGGACACCAAGTGTAGACTGTCAGTATCTGGATAATATGATCTGTTATAGGACACCAAGTGTAGACTGTCACTATCTGGAGAATATGATCTGCTATAGGACACCAAGTGTAGACTGTCACTATCTGGAGAATATGTCCTGCTATAGGACACCAAGTGTAGACTGTCACTATCTGGAGAATATGATCTGCTATAGACCACCAAGTGTAGACTGTCACTATCTGGAGAATATGATCTGCTATAGACCACCAAGTGTAGACTGTCACTATCTGGAGAATATGATCTGTTATAGGACACCAAGTGTAGACTGTCAGTATCTGGAGAATATGTCCTGCTAAAGGACACCAAGTGTAGACTGTCACTATCTGGAGAATATGATCTGCTATAGGACACCATGTGTAGACTGTCACTATCTGGAGAATATGATCTGCTATAGGACACCAAGTGTAGACTGTCACTATCTGGAGAATATTATCTGCTATAGACCACCAAGTGTAGACTGTCAGTATCTGGAGAATATGTCCTGCTATAGGACACCATGTGTAGACTGTCACTATCTGGAGAATATGTCATGTTATAGGACACCAAGTGTAGACTGTCACTATCTGGAGAATATGATCTGCTATAGACCACCAAGTGTAGACTGTCACTATCTGGAGAATATGATCTGCTATAGACCACCAAGTGTAGACTGTCACTATCTGGAGAATATGATCTGCTATAGACCACCAAGTGTAGACTGTCACTATCTGGAGAATATGATCTGCTATAGACCACCAAGTGTAGACTGTCACTATCTGGAGAATATGACCTGCTATAGACCACCAAGTGTAGACTGTCACTATCTGGAGAATATGATCTGCTATAGGACACCAAGTGTAGACTGTCACTATCTGGAGAATATGTCCTGCTATAGGACACCAAGTGTAGACTATCACTATCTGGAGAATATGATCTGTTATAGGACACCAAGTGTAGACTGTCACTATCTGGAGAATATGTCCTGCTATAGACCACCAAGTGTAGACTGTCACTATCTGGAGAATATGTCATGTTATAGGACACCAAGTGTAGACTGTCACTATCTGGATAATATGATCTGCTATAGGACACCAAGTGTAGACTGTCACTATCTGGAGAATATGTCCTGCTATAGGACACCAAGTGTAGACTGTCACTATCTGGATAATATGTATATCAATAGTGTTGCATCTGTGACATCCACTTGTATTGATCATATCTTTACCAATGCTGCAGAGATTTGCTCCAAAGCAATATCAGTTCCCATTTGCTGTAGTGACCATAACATTGTGGCAATAACAAGGAAAGCCAAAGAACCAAAGCAGGGCCTGAAGTTATTTATAAGAGATCATACAAAATGTTTTCTCAGGACTCGTTTGTTGAAGATGGAAAACATGTAAGTTGGTCTGATGTGTATAAGGAGGAGAATCCAGATGCAGCACTTGGAGTATTTGTGAAATTATTATTGCCAATTGTTGACAAGCAAGAAACAAACTGTTAGAGCCGTCTGGAATGATGATGAATTGAACAATGACTAAACTTAACAAAAAAATAGAACACATTATATTACCAAAACAAGAAAATGTATATAACAACTACAGGAAAATAAATTGGAGCCCCTTAAATGATATTATGGGCAGAAAACCCAATTCATTTCCATCGTTCATTGAAGTTGATGAGTCATTTATAACAAAACCTTTTGATATAGCCAATCATTTCAATGACTATTTCACTGGGAAAGTGGACAAACTGAGAAGTGAAATGACAACATTGAACAGTGAACCATCTTATTTGTGTATTGAAGATGTAATAAGGAAAGAGGAGGATTGACATTTTGAATTTGGTTTGTGTGGAAGAGTTGGAAAAATTATTGTTATCCATCAATACTGATGTCACCAGGTATAGACAACCTAGATGGGAAACTATTGAAAATGTCACGAATTCAGCCGAGGCTGCTGCTCCTCCTTGCTCGGGCAGGCTTCGGCGTTCGTCGTCACCGGAGTACTAGCTGCCACCGATCGATGTTTCTGTGTTCTACTTGTTTTGTCTATATTGCACACACCTGGTTCCAATTACGATAATTTGTTTCCCTATTTTACCCTCTGGTTCTCTCATGGTGTTGTGCGTGATTGTTCGTTGTTTTGTTGTCATTGACATGTGAGTCTGTATTTTCTTCCCTGCGTGGAAGATATGTTTATTTACTTTTGACAAGTAAAGTACGTCGTTGACTAAGTTCTGTGTCCTGCGCCTGACTCCGTCCTACCGCTACACACTGATGCATGACACGATGGGAAACTATCTAGAATGGTAGCAGACTGTATTGCCACCCCTATTTGCTATGTCTTTAACCAAAGCCTAAAGAGTGTGTGAAGTCCACAGGCATAGAAGGAAGCTAAAGTAATTCCACTACCTAAAAATAGTAAAGCTCCCTTTGCTGGCTCTAACAGCCGCCCAATCAGTTTGCTGCCTGTTCTTAGTAAACTGATGGAGAAAATTGTGTTTGAACAAATACAGCGCTATTTTTGAAAGAACAAATGAACTACTGACTATCAGCATGCATATAGGGAAGGGCACTCAACTTGTACTGCTTTTAGCCAGATGACAGATGTTTGGCTAAAAATAAATGGATAATATGATGATAGTTGGAGCTGTATTGTTAGATTTCAGTGCAGCATTTGATGCTATTGATCATAATTTGTTGTTGAAAAAATTCACTTGCTATGGCTTTACATCACCTGCCGTCACATAGTTGGAGAGTTATTTATCCAATAGAACCCAGAGAGTGTTCTTCAATGGAAGCTTCTCTAACATCAGAAATGTACAGTGTGGTGTCCCTCAGGGCAGTTGCCTTGGGCCGTTACTCTTCTCTATTTTTACAAATAATTTGCCACTTGTCTTACAAGAAGCAAAAATTACTATGTATGCTGATGATTGCACACTCTACACATCAGCACCTACAGCCAGTGTGCTCACTGAGACTCTTAGCAAGGAGTTACAGTCAGTGTACGAGTGGGCAGTTACCAATAAACTGGTCTTAAAATACACCTAAAACCAAAAGCATTGAATTTGGTTCAAAGCATTCTCTTAGACCTAAACCTCAACTGGAGTTGTGCATAAAAGGTGTGACCATTGAACACGTTGAAGAAGCTGAACTCCTAGGAGTAACATAGGATGGTCAGTTATCATGGTTAAGTCATATTGACAAAGTTGTTGTGAAGATGTGGAGGGGTATGTCTCACTGTAATGAAATGGTACGGAGGAATGTTTTGTCTCTGGAGGAGGTTGTCGGGTGAGGTCGTCGGGTAAGCTTGGCTTTATACATAGTTTGGGCTTTGTCGAGTAAGGCTTAAACTATGTATTTAGATTGTAGTTAGGTATTGTAGGTAGTTATCGTGGGTTGTTGTATGTAATTATTGTAGGTTAGTATTTTATTCGGCTGAGCCCGGTGTAGCACGAAGCTAGCTGGCTAACCCACTACCTAGCGGGTAGCTACTGGCAACTATTAGCAACGGTATAGTTGTTTCACACCTGAGAGTGCCTGTAATTACGCCAGCTGGCTGCCTACAATAATTACATACAATTATTGCCTACCATTCAGCTGTTTTCTAACCTCATTGTCTGAACCGTTAACGTTAGGTAGTAAGTGGCTACTGTGCTTGAAATTTAGCTAGCTTGTTGCTACCTGGATAGCAACTAGTAAACAATAGCTGGAACGACCTGGCGAACAGACGCGAACTGGCTGAGTCAATTCAGTGGCTAGCTTTGCACTTGGCTAGCTAACAGTAGCTGCTAGGGGTAAGTCATAACCTACATTTGTGTTTTATTTTTACATACTGGTAACCAGAGTCGTTCAAGGGAATCGGGACATGGGTGACTAGTTAACGTTAGTTTTGCTCTCTCTGTGTGTTCGTGCCGTGAAAGGAGGGGTTTCTTTTTGTCTGAAAGCAATGGCTAGCTAGTATGCTAACTATTCTAGCTAACTAACTGGCTGAATAAGTTGACGACGGACTCGCTCAAGCTGTCGGGACTAACACACAATGTTAGACACGGACACGAACGATCTGCTTGGCGTGTTGACACACTGGTGATTTGTTGTGGCCGAGTATTGGTGCTAAACAGTGTTGTTGGAGTCCGGCATGCTAGCTGGCTGTGGCGTCTTATGACTAGGTGCCCTGGACGATATTCACGGAAGAATACTGTTCCTAGTTAGCTAGCTGAATAAACTAAGTTAGTCTATTCCTAGAAAACATTGAACCGCTGTAGTTTACAACAATTATAGTTTCTGAGGTGGAAGTTGGGAGAGTTATTTTTGGGTGTTGTGGTGAGGGAGGCCCCGCTCTCTCCTTTCCCAGATGTTTAGTTCATTTCATTCTGATCTCCTTTGCATTATTGTAGCCATTTTCTGCAGCCTGTCAACTATGCCTCTGCCTATCCCTGTTCTCTCCTCTCCGCACAGGCTATACAAACGCCTCACACCGCGTGGCTGCTGCCTCTCTAACCTGGTGGTCCCTGCACGCACCACCCACGTGGAGTTCCAGGTCTCAGGCAGCCTCTGGAACTGCCGTTCTGCTGCCAACAAGGCAGAGTTCATCTCAGCCTATGCTACCCTCCAGTCCCTCGACTTCTTGGCGCTGACGGAAACATTGATTACCACTGAAAACACTGCTACTCCTACTGCTCTCTCCTCGTCTGACCATGTGTTCTCGCATACCCCGAGAGCATCTGGTCAGCGGGGTGGTGGCACAGGAATCCTCATCTCTCCCAAATGGACATTCTCTATTTTTCCCCTGACCCATCTGTCTATCTCCTCATTTGAATTCCATGCTGTCACAGTCACTAGCCCATTTAAGCTTAATATCCTTGTCATCTATCGCTCTCCAGGTTCCCTTGGAGAGTTTATCAATGAGCTTGACGCCTTGATAAGTTCCTTTCCTGAGGATGGCTCACCCCTCACAGTTCTGGGGGACTTCAACCTCCCTACGTCTACCTTTGACTCATTTCTCTCTGCCTCCTTCTTTCCACTCCTCTCCTCTTTTGACCTCACCCTCTCACCATCCCCCCCTACTCACAAGGCAGGCAATACGCTTGACCTCATATTTACTAGATGCTGTTCTTCTACTAATCTCACTGCAACTCCCCTCCATGTCTCCGACCACTACTTTGTATCCTTTTCTCTCTCGCTCTCCTCCAATACTACTCACTCTGCCCCTACTCAGATGGTAATGCGCCGTCGCAACCTTCGCTCTCTCTCTCCCGCTACTCTCTCCTCTTCCATCCTATCATCTCTTCCCTCTGCTCAATCCTTCTCCCTCCAATCTCCTGATTCTGCCTCCTCAACCCTCCTCTCCTCCCTTTCTGCATCCTTTGACTCTCTATGTCCCCTATCCTCCCGGCTGGCTCGGTCCTCCCCTCCAGCTCCGTGGCTTGATGACTCATTGCGAGCTCACAGAACAGGGCTCCGGGCAGCCGAGCGGAAATGGAGGAAAACTAGACTCCCTGCGGACCTGGCATCTTTTCACTCCCTCCTCTCTACATTTTCTTCATCTGTTTCTGCCGCTAAGGCCACTTTCTACCACTCTAAATTCCAAGCATCTGCCTCTAAACCTAGGAAGCTCTTTGCCACCTTCTCCTCCCTGCTGAATCCTCCTCCCCCTCCCCCCCCCTCCTCCCTCTCTGTGGATGACTTCGTCAACCATTTTGAAAAGAAGGTTGTCTACATCCGATCCTCGTTTGTTAAGTCAAATGACACTGCTGGTCCTGCTCACACTGTCCTACCCTATGCTTTGACTTCTTTCTCCCCTCTCTCTCCAGATAAAATCTTGCGACTTGTGACGGCCGGACGCCCAACAACCTGCCCGCTTGACCCTATCCCCTCCTCTCTCCTCCAGACCATCTCCGGTGACCTTCTCCCTTACCTCACCTCGCTGATCAACTCATCCTTGACCGCTGGCTATGTCCCTTCTGTCTTCAAGAGAGCGAGAGTTGCACCCCTTCTCAAAAAACCAACACTCGATCCCTCTGATGTCAACAACTACAGACCAGTATCCCTTCTTTCTTTTCTCTCCAAAACTATTGAGCATGCCGTCTTTAGCCAACTCTCTTGCTATCTCTCTCAGAATGACCTTCTTGAACCAAACCAGTCAGGTTTCAAGATTGGTCATACAACTGAGACTGCTCTTCTCTGTGTCACGGAGGCTCTCCTCACTGCTAAAGCTAACTTTCTCTCCTCTGCTCTTGTCCTTCTAGACCTGTCTGCTGCCTTTGATACTGTGAACCATCAGATCCTCCTCTCCACCCTCTCCGAGCTGGGCATCTCCGGCGCGGCTCACTCTTGGATTGCGTCCTACCTGACCGGTCGCTCCTACCAAGTGCCGTGGCGAGAATCTGTCTCCGCACCACGTGCTCTTACCACTGGTGTCCCCCAGGGCTCAGTTCTAGGCCCTCTCCTATTCTCGCTATACACCAAGTCACTTGGCTCTGTCATATCCTCACATGGCCTCTCCTATCATTGCTACGCAGACGACACACAACTAATCTTCTCCTTTCCCCCTTCTGATACCCAGGTGGCGAATCGCATCTCCGCATGTCTGGCAGACATATCAGTATTGATGACGGATCACCACCTCAAGCTGAACCATGGCAAGACGGATCTGCTCTTCCTCCCGGGGAAGGACTGCCCGTTCCATGATCTAGCCATCACGGTTGATAACTCCGTTGTGTCCTCCTCCCAGAGTGCGAAGAGCCTTGGCGTGACCCTGGACAACACCCTGTCGTTCTCCGCTAACATCAAGGCGGTGACCCGATCCTGTAGGTTCATGCTCTACAACATTTGGAGAGTACGACCCTGCCTTACACAGGAAGCGGCACAGGTCCTAATCCAGGCACTTGTCATCTCCCGTCTGGATTACTGCAACTCGCTTTTGGCTGGGCTCCCTGCCTGTGCCATTAAACCCCTACAACTCATCGATAATGCCGCAGCCCGTCTGGTGTTCAACCTTCCCAAGTTCTCTCACATCACCCCGCTCCTCCGCACACTACACTGGCTTCCAGTTGAAGCTCGCATCTGCTACAAGACCATGGTGCTTGCCTACGGATCTGTGAGGGGAACGGCACCTCCGTACCTTCAGGCTCTGATCAGTCCCTACACCCAAACGAGGGCATTGCGTTCATCCACCTCTGGCCTGCTGGCTCCCCTACCTCTGCTGAAGCACAGTTCCCGCTCAGCCCAGTCAAAACTGTTCGCTGCTCTGGCACCCCAATGGTGGAACCAGCTCCCTCACGACGCCAGGACAGCGGAGTCACTCACCACCTTCCGGAGACATTTGAAACCCCACCTCTTTAAGGAACACCTGGGATAGGATAAAGTAATCCTTCTAATCAGGCAAAAAGCAAATTCTGCTTTAAGAAACAGATATTTTTTTTAAACATATTGTATCACAGTGCCGCTCCTCTTTCTAAATATCTAATGTAACTGTACTGTATACACACAACATGTAGTGTTGGTCCCATGTTTCATGAGCTGAAGTAAAAGATCCCAGAAATCTTCCATACGCACAAAATGCTTATTTCTCTCAAATTTTGTGCACAAATTTGTTTACATCCCTGTTAGTGAGCATTTTAGCCTTTGTCAAGAAAATCCATCCACCTGACAGGTGTGGCATATCAAGAAGCTGATTAAACAGCATGATCAATACACAGGTGCACCTTGTGCTGGGGACAATAAAAGGCCACTCTAAAATGTGCAGTTTTGTCACACAACACAAGATGTCTCAAGTTTTGCGGGAGCGTGTAATTGTCATGATGACTGCAGGAATGTCCACCAGAGCTGTTGCCAGAGAGTTCAATGTTAATTTATAATAATAATAATAATAATATGCCATTTAGCAGACGCTTTTATCCAAAGCGACTTACAGTCATGCGTGCATACATTTTTTGTGTATGGGTGGTCCCGGGGATCGAACCCACTACCTTGGCGTTACAAGCGCCGTGCTCTACCAGCTGAGCTACCATAAGCCACCTCCAACGTTGTTTAAGAGAATTTGGCAGTACGTCCAACCGGCCTCACAACCGCAGACCACGTGTGACCACGCCAAGGCAGCAGCTACTCTTCCTGGGGTCCAGAAAAATGAAGGCATCTCATATAATTCCAAAAACATTACAACACACTCACAAATTTCACAACACACTGTGTGCCCTCAGGCCCCTACTCCACCACTACCACATATCTACAGTACAAAAATCCATGTATACGTGTGTATAGTGCATACAGCATGTTATCGTGTGCATATGTTAATGTGTGTGTGTCTCTGCGCTTATGTTTGTGTTGCTTCACAGTCCCCGCTGTTCCACAAGGTGTTTTTATATTTGTTTTTTTAATCTAATTTTACTACTTGCATCAGTTACTTGATGTGGAATAGAGTTCCATGTAGTCATGGCTCTATGTAGTACTGTGCGCCTCCCATAGTCTGTTCTGGACTTGGGGACTGTGAAGAGACCTCTGGTGGCATGTCTTGTGGGGTATGCATGGGTGACCGAGCTGTGCGCCAGTAGCTCAAACAGACAGCTCGGTGCACCCAACATGTCAACACCTCTCATAAACACAAGTAGTGATGAAGTCAATCTCTCCTCCACTTTGAGACAGGAAAAATTGACATGCATATTATTAATATTAGCTCTCTGTGTACATCCAAGGGCCAGTTATGCTGCCCTGTTCTGAGCCAATTGCAATTTTCCTGTCCTTTTTTGTGGCACCTGATCACATGACTGAACAGTAGTCCAGGTGTGACAAAACTAGGGCCTGTAGAACCTGCCTTGTTGATAGTGCTGTTAAGAAGGTAGAGCAGCGCTTTATTATGGACATACTTCTCCCCATCTTAGCTACTGTTGTATCAATATGTTTTGACCATGACAGTTTACAGTCCAGGGTTACTCCAAGCAGTTTAGTCACCTCAACTTCCTCAATTTCCACATTATGTATTACAAGATTTAGTTGAAGTTTAGGGTTTAGTGAATGATTTGTCCCAAATACAATGCTTTTAGTTTTTGAAATATTTAGGACTAACTTATCCCTTGCCACCCATTCTGAAACTAACTGCAGCTCTTTGTTAAGTGTACAGTCATTTCAGTCGCTGTAGTAGCTGACATGTATAGTGTTGAGTCATCCGCATACATAGACACTCTGGCTTTACTCAAAGCCAGTGGCATGTCATTAGTAAAGATTGAAAAAAGTAATGGGCCTAGACAGCTGCCCTGGGGAATTCCTGATTCTACCTGGATTATGTTGGAGAGGCTTCCATTAAAGAACACCCCCTGTGTTCTGTTAGACAGGTAACTCTGTATCCACAATATAGCAGGTGGAGTAAAGCCATAACACATACGTTTTTCCAGCAGCAGACTATGATCGATAATGTCAAAAACCACACTGAAGTCTAACAAAACAGACCCAACAGCCTTTTTATCAGTCATTTGTGTAAGTGCTGTGCTCGTTGAATGTCCTTCTCTATAAGCATGCTGAAAGTTTGTTGTCAATTTGTTTACTGTAAAATAGCATTGTATCTGGTCAAACAAATTTTTTTCCAATAGTTTACTAAGGGTTGGTAACAGGCTAATTGGTTGGCTATTTGAGCCAGTAAAGGGGGCTTTACTATTCTTAGGTAGCAGAATGACTTTTGCTTCCCTCCAAGCCTTGGGGCACACACATTCTAATAGGCATAAATTGAAAACATGGCAAATAGGAGTGGCAATATCGTCCGCTATTATCCTCAGTAATTTTCCATCCAAGTTGTCAGACCCCGGTGGCTTGTCATTGTTGATAGACAACAATCTTTTTTTCACCTCTTAAACGGAATTCAAAATTACAATGCTTGTCTTTCATAATTTGGTCAGATATACTTGGATGTGTAGTGTCAGCAATTGTTGCTGGCATGTCATGCCTAAGTTTGCTAATCTTGCCAATGACAAAAATCATTAAAGTAGTTGGCAATATCAGTTGGCTTTGTGATGAATGAGCCATCTGATTCAATGAATGATGGAGCTGAGTTTGCCTTTTTTCCCAAAATGTCATTTAAGGTGCTCCAAAGCTTTTTGCTATCATTCTTTACGTCATTTATCTTTGTTTCATAGTATAGTTTCTTCTTCTTTTTATTCAGTTTAGTCACATGATTTCTCAATTTGCAATACATTTGCCAATTGGTTGTGCAGCCAGACTTATTTGCCATTCCTTTTGCCTCATCCCTCTCAATTTTTCAATTCCTCATCAATCCACGGGGATTTAACAGTTTTTACAGTCATTTTCTTAATGGGTGCATGCTTATCAGTAACTGGAATAAGCAATTTCATGAATGTGTCAAGTGCAGCATCTGTTTGCTCCTCATTACACACCACAGACCAACAAATATTATTTACATCAACAACATAGGAATCACTACAAAACGTATTGTATGACCTCTTATACACAATATTTGGCCCAGCCTTTGGAACTTTGGTTTTCCTAGATATGGCTGCTATATTGTGATCACTACATCCGATGGATTTGGATACTGCTTTCAAACAAATCTCTGCAGCATTAGTAAAGATATGATCAATACATGTTGATTATTTAATTCCTGTACTGTTTGTAACTACCCCTGGTAGGTTGATTGATAACCTGAAGCAGGTTGCAGGCACTGGTTACAGTTTGATGCTTTCTCTTGAGTGGGCAGCCTGATGAAAGCCAGTCAATATTTAAATCACCCAGAAAGTATACCTCTCTATTGATATCACATGGGGTGTTGATATCACCCAGGCCCACCCATGGCTGCGCAACTGCCCAGTCATGTGAAATCCATAGATTAGGGCGTAATGAATTTATTTCAATTGACTGATTTCCTTATATCAAAATCAAATCAAATCAAAACCCAAATCAAATTGTATTTAATAATAATATAATAATAATATGCCATTTAGCAGACGCTTTTATCCAAAGCGACTTACAGTCATGCGTGCATACATTTTTACATATGGGTGGTCCCGGGGATCGAACCCACTACCCTGGCGTTACAAGCGCCATGCTCTACCAATTGAGCTACAGAGGACCACTCACATGGGCCGAATACAACAGGTGTAGACCTTACAGTGAAGTGCTTACTAACAAGCCCTTAACCAACAATGCAGTTATAAGAAAAAATAAGTGTTAAGAAAGACGACACAAACTGAAGTAAACAATAAATAAATAAAAATAAAAATGAAAAAAATAAGAAAAGAGAAAAATAACAAATAATTAAATAGCAACAAGTGATGCAACCAGTCAGGATGCTCTCGATGCTGCAGCTGTAGAACCTTTTGAGGATCTGAGGACCCATGCCAAATCTTTTCAGTCTCCTGAGGGGGAAAAGGCGTTGTCATGCCCTCTTCACGACTGTCTTGGTGTGTTTGGACCATGATAGTTTGTTGGTGATGTGGACACCAAGGACCTTAAAGCTCTCAACCTGTTCCACTACAGCCCCGTCGATGAGAATGGGGGCGTGCTCAGCCCTCCTTTTCCTGTAGTCCACGATCATCTCCTTTGTCTTGCTCACGTTGAGGGAGAGGTTGTTATACTGGCACCACACTGCCAGGTTTCTGACCTCCTCCCTATAGGCTGTCTCATCGTTGTCGGTGATCAGGCCCACCACTGTTGTGTCGTCGGCAAACTTAATGATGGTGTTGGAGGCGTCCTTGGCCATGCAGTCATGGGTGAACAGGAAGTACAGGAGGGGACTGAGCATGAACCTCTGAGGGGCCCCTGTGTTGAGGATCAGAGTGTTGTTACCTACCCTTACCACCTTGGGGCGGCCCGTCAGGAAGTCTAGGATCCAGTGGTGTTTAGTCCCAGGGTCCTTAGCTTAGTGATGAGCTTTGAGGGCACTATGGTGTTGAATGCTGAGCTGTAGTCAATGAATAGCATTCTCATGTAGGTGTTCCTTTTGTCCAGGTGGGAAAGGGCAGTGTGGAGTGCAATAGAGATTGCGTCATCTGTGGATCTGTTGGGGCTGTATGTAAATTGGAGTGGGTCTAGGGTTTCGGGGATAATGGTGTTGATATGAGCCATGACCAGCCTTTCAAAGCACTTCATGGATACAGACGTGAGTGCCACGGGTTGGTAGTCATTTAGGCAGGTTACCTTAGTGTTCTTGGGCACAGGGACTATGGTGGTCTGCTTGAAACATGTTGGTATTACAGACTCGGTCAGGGACAGGTTGAAAATGTCAGTGAAGACACTTGCCAGTTGGTCAGCGCATGCTCGGAGTACATGTCCTGGTAATCCGTCTGGCCCTGTGGAATGTTGACCTGTTTAAAGGTCTTACTCACATCGGCTACGGAGATCGTGATCACACAGTCTTCCAGAACAGCTGGTGCTCTCATGCATGCTTCAGTGTTATGTGCCTCGAAGCGCGCATAGAAGTAATTTAGCTCGTCTGGTAGGCTCGTGTCACTGGGCAGCTCACGGCTGTGCTTCCCTTTGTAGTCCGTTATAGTTTGCAAGCCCTGCCACATCCGACGAGCGTCGGAGCCGGTGTAGTAGGATTCAATCTTAGTCCTGTACTGACTCTTTGCCTGTTTGATGGTTCGTCGGAGGGCATAGCGGGATTTCTTATAAGCTCCTTGAAAGCGGCAGCTCCACCCTTTAGCTCAGTGTGGATGTTGCCTGTAATCCATGGCTTCTGGTTGGGGTATGTACGTACGGTCACTGTGGGGACGACGTCATCGATGCACTTATTGATGAAGCCAGTGACTGATGTGGTGTACTCCTCAATGCTATCTGAAAAATCCCGGAACATGTTCCAGTCTGTGCTAGCAAAACAGTCATGTAGCTTAGCATCTGCGTCATCTGACCACTTCCGTATTGAGCGAGTCACTCAAACTTCCTGCTTTAGTTTTTGCTTGTAAGCAGGAATCAGGAGGATAGAGTTACGGTCAGATTTGCCAAATGGAGGGCAAGGGAGAGCTTTGTATGCGTCTCTGTGTGTGGAGTAAAGGTCGTCTAGAGTTTTTTCCTCTGGTTGTACATGTAATGTGCTGGTAGAAATTAGGTAAAACTGATTTAATTTTCCCTGCATTAAAGTCCCCGGCCACAGGCGAGCAAAACCTTGAGACTTCATTAATATTATATTTTGTACACCAGCTGTTATTGACAAATAGACACAGACCGCCACCCATTGTCTTACCAGAGGCAGCTGTTCTATCTTGCCGATGCACGGAAAATCCAGCCAGCTGTATGTTATCCATGTCATCGTTCAGCCACGACTCGGTGAAACATAAGATATTACTGTTTTTAATGTCCCGTTGGTAGGATAGTCTTGATCGGAGTTAATCCAGTGTATTATCCAATGATTGCATGTTGGCTAATAGGACTGATGGTAGAGGCGGGTTACCCACTCGCCGTCGGATTCTTACAACGCAGCCCGACCTACGACCCCTATATCTTTGTCTCTTCTTCATGCTGATTTGGCGATCTGGGCCTTGTCCGGTGTCTGAAGTAAATCCTTCGCGTCCGACTCTTTAAAGAAATAATCTTTGTCCAGTACAAGGTGAGTAATCGCTGTTCTGATATCCAGAAGCTCTTTTCGGTCATAAGAGACGGTGGCAGAAAGATTATGTACAAAATAAGTTACAAATAAAGCGAAAAAACACACAATAGCACAATTGGTTAGAGGGCTGTAAAACGGCTGCCATCTTCTTCGGCACCATTTCTACATGTAATAGAATGACTTGTTTACTGTTCTAATAATGTTGGGAACCAGTTTATAATAGAATGACTTGTTTACTGTTATAATAATGTTGGGATATATATATGTATTTTACAAATAATAATGCGAAAAAACACACAAAATAGCACAATTGGTTAGTAGCCTGTAAAATGGCAGCCATCTCTTCCGGTGCCATTATGCTTTTTATATGAACTGTAACTCAGCAAAATCGTTGAAATTGTTGCATGTTGCGTGAATTTTTTTGTTCAGTATATAAGAATATGAATATGTATATACTGTATGAATAGTGTGTAAATGCTATTTTATTGTCTTTCAGTGACTTTCCAATATATAACTCTTACTGCATTATTATTTACATTTTAATCTAATGTTGTTCTTGTCTATAACTGTTCTGTACTTTGTCATGTACGTTTTATGTGGACCCCAGCCGCTCTACTAAACTAAACCCCACTAGAATCAACAGATATATCACTGGTGTTAACCCCACTAGAATCAACACTCAGATATAACACTGGTGTTAACCCCACTAGAATCAACACCCAGATATAACACGGTGTTAACCCCACTAGAATCAACAGATATATCACTGGTGTTAACCCCACTAGAATCAACAGATATAACACTGGTGTTAACCCCACTAGAATCAACAGATATAACACTGGTGTTAACCCCACTAGAATCAACACTCAGATATAACACTGGTGTTAACCCCACTAGAATCAACAGATATAACACTGGTGTTAACCCCACTAGAATCAACAGATATAACACTGGTGTTAACCCCACTAGAATCAACAGATATATCACTGGTGTTAACCCCACTAGAATCAACAGATATAACACTGGTGTTAACCCCACTAGAATCAACAGATATATCACTGGTGTTAACCCCACTAGAATTAACAGATATAACACTGGTGTTAACCCCACTAGAATCAACAGATATAACACTGGTATTAACCCCACTAGAATGAACAGATATAACACTGGTGTTAACCCCACTAGAATCAACAGATATAACACTGGTGTTAACCCCACTAGAATCAACAGATATAACACTGGTGTTAACCCACTAGAATCAACACTCAGATATAACACTGGTGTTAACCCCACTAGAATCAACACTCAGATATAACACTGGTGTTAACCCCACTAGAATCAACAGATATAACACTGGTGTTAACCCCACTAGAATCAACACCCAGATATAACACTGGTGTTAACCCCACTAGAATCAACAGATATAACACTGGTGTTAACACCACTAGAATCAACACTCAGATATAACACTGGTGTTAACCCCACTAGAATCAACAGATATAACACTGGTGTTAACCCCACTAGAATCAACACTCAGATATAACAATGGTGTTAACCCCACTAGAATCAACAGATATAACACTGGTGTTAACCCCACTAGAATCAACAGATATAACACTGGTGTTAACCCCACTAGAATCAACACTCAGATATAACACTGGTGTTAACCCCACTAGAATCAACACTCAGATATAACACTGGTGTTAACCCCACTAGAATCAACAGATATAACAATGGTGTTAACCCCACTAGAATCAACACTCAGATATAACACTGGTGTTAACCCCACTAGAATCAACAGATATAACACTGGTGTTAACCCCACTAGAATCAACAGGTATAACACTGGTGTTAACCCCACTAGAATCAACACTCAGATATAACACTGGTGTTAACCCCACTAGAATCAACACTCAGATATAACACTGGTGTTAACCCCACTAGAATCAACACTCAGATATAACACTGGTGTTAACCCCACTAGAATCAACACTCAGATATAACACTGGTGTTAACCCCACTATAATCAACAGATATATCACTGGTGTTAACCCCACTAGAATCAACACTCAGATATAACACTGGTGTTAACCCCACTAGAATCAACAGATATAACACTGGTGTTAACCCCACTAGAATCAACACTCAGATATAACACTGGTGTTAACCCCACTAGAATCAACAGATATAACACTGGTGTTAACCCCACTAGAATCAACATATATAACACTGGTGTTAACACCACTAGAATCAACTTTCAGATATAACACTGGTGTTAACCCCAATAGAATCAACAGATATAACACTGGTGTTAACCCCACTAGAATCAACACTGATATAACACTGGTGTTAACTCCACTAGAATAAACACTCAGATATAACACTGGTGATAACCCCACTATAATCAACAGATATAACACTGGTGTTAACCCCACTAGAATCAACAGATATAACACTGGTGTTAACCCCACTAGAATCAACAGATACAACACTGGTGTTAACCCCACTAGAATCAACAGATATAACACTGGTGTTAACCCCACTAGAATCAATAGATAAAACACTGGTGTTAACCCACTAGAATCAAAACTCAGATATAACACTGGTGTTAACCCCACTAGAATCAACAGATATAACACTGGTGTTAACCCCACTAGAATCAACACTCAGATATTACACTGGTTTTAACCCCACTAGAATCAACAGATATCAAATCAAATCAAATTAAATCAAATCAAATCAAATCAAATTTTATTGGTCACATGCACCGAATACAACAGGTGCAGACATTACAGTGAAATGCTTACTTATAGCCCTTAACCAACAGTGCATTTAACCCCACTAGAATCAACACTCAGATATAACACTGGTGTTAACCCCACTAGAATCAACAGATATAACACTGGTGCTAACCCCACTAGAATCAACAGATATAACACTGGTGTTAACCCCACTAGAATCAACAGATATAACACTGGTGTTAACCCCACTAGAATCAACAGATATAACACTGGTGTTAACCCCACTAGAATCAACACTCAGATATAACACTGGTGTTAACCCCACTAGAATCAACACTCAGATATAACACTGGTGTTAACCCCACTAGAATCAACAGATATAACACTGGTGTTAACCCTACTAGAATCAACAGATATAACACTGGTGTTAACCCCACTAGAATCAACACTCAGATATAACACTGGTGTTAACCCCACTAAAATCAACAGATATAACACTGGTGTTAACCCCACTAGAATCAACAGATATAACACTCGTGTTAACCCCACTAGAATCAACAGATATAACACTGGTGTTAACCCCACTAGAATCAACACTGATATAACACTAGTGTTAACCCCACTAGAATCAACACTGATATAACACTGGTGTTAACCCCACCAGAATCAACACTGATATAACACTGGTGTTAACCCCACTAGAATCAACAGATATAACACTGGTGTTAACCCCACTAGAATCAACACTGATATAACACTGGTGTTAACCCCACTAGAATCAACAGATATAACACTGGTGTTAACCCCACTAGAATCATCAGATATAACACTGGTGTTATCCCACTAGAATCAACAGATATAACACTGGTGTTAACCCCACTAGAATCAACAGATATAACACTGGTGTTAACCCCACTAGAATCAACAGATATAACACTGGTGTTAACCCCACTACAATCAACACTCAGATATAACACTGGTGTTAACCCCACTAGAATCAACACTCAGATATAACACTGGTGTTAACCCCAATAGAATCAACAGATATAACACTGGTGTTAACTCCACTAGAATCAACACTGATATAACACTGGTGTTAACCCCACTAGAATCAACAGATATAACACTGGTGTTAACCCCACTAGAATCAACACTCAGATATAACACTGGTGTTAACCCCACTAGAATCAACAGATATAACACTGGTGTTAACCCCACTAGAATCAACAGATATAACACTGGTGTTAACCCCACTAGAATCAACAGATATAACACTGGTGTTAACCCCACTAGAATCAACAGATATAACACTGGTGTTAACCCCACTAGAATCAACAGATATAACACTGGTGTTAACCCCACTAGAATCAACACTCAGATATAACACTGGTGTTAACCCCACTAGAATCAACACTCAGATATAACACTGGTGTTAACCCCACTATAATCAACACATCAGATATAACACTGGTGTTAACCCCACTAGAATCAACAGATATAACACTGGTGTTAACCCCACTAGAATCAACAGATATAACACTGGTGTTAACCCCACTAGAATCAACAGATATAACACTGGTGTTAACCCCACTAGAATCAACACTCAGATATAACACTGGTGTTAACCCCACTAGAATCATCAGATATAACACTGGTGTTATCCCACTAGAATCAACAGATATAACACTGGTGTTAACCCCACTAGAATCAACAGATATAACACTGGTGTTAACCCCACTAGAATCAACAGATATAACACTGGTGTTAACCCCACTAGAATCAACAGATATAACACTGGTGTTAACCCCTCTAGAATCAACAGATATAACACTGGTGTTAACCCCACTAGAATCAACAGATATAACACTGGTGTTAACCCCACTAGAATCAACACTCACATATAACACTGGTGTTAACCCCACTAGAATCAACAGATATAACACTGGTGTTAACCCCACTAGAATCAACAGATATAACACTGGTGTTAACCCCACTAGAATCAACACTCAGATATAACACTGGTGTTAACCCCACTAGAATCAACAGATATAACACTGGTGTTAACCCTACTAGAATCAACAGATATAACACTGGTGTTAACCCCACTAGAATCAACACTCAGATATAACACTGGTGTTAACCCCACTAAAATCAACAGATATAACACTGGTGTTAACCCCACTAGAATCAACAGATATAACACTCGTGTTAACCCCACTAGAATCAACAGATATAACACTGGTGTTAACCCCACTAGAATCAACACTGATATAACACTAGTGTTAACCCCACTAGAATCAACACTGATATAACACTGGTGTTAACCCCACCAGAATCAACACTGATATAACACTGGTGTTAACCCCACTAGAATCAACAGATATAACACTGGTGTTAACCCCACTAGAATCAACACTGATATAACACTGGTGTTAACCCCACTAGAATCAACAGATATAACACTGGTGTTAACCCCACTAGAATCATCAGATATAACACTGGTGTTATCCCACTAGAATCAACAGATATAACACTGGTGTTAACCCCACTAGAATCAACAGATATAACACTGGTGTTAACCCCACTAGAATCAACAGATATAACACTGGTGTTAACCCCACTACAATCAACACTCAGATATAACACTGGTGTTAACCCCACTAGAATCAACACTCAGATATAACACTGGTGTTAACCCCAATAGAATCAACAGATATAACACTGGTGTTAACTCCACTAGAATCAACACTGATATAACACTGGTGTTAACCCCACTAGAATCAACAGATATAACACTGGTGTTAACCCCACTAGAATCAACACTCAGATATAACACTGGTGTTAACCCCACTAGAATCAACAGATATAACACTGGTGTTAACCCCACTAGAATCAACAGATATAACACTGGTGTTAACCCCACTAGAATCAACAGATATAACACTGGTGTTAACCCCACTAGAATCAACAGATATAACACTGGTGTTAACCCCACTAGAATCAACAGATATAACACTGGTGTTAACCCCACTAGAATCAACACTCAGATATAACACTGGTGTTAACCCCACTAGAATCAACACTCAGATATAACACTGGTGTTAACCCCACTATAATCAACACATCAGATATAACACTGGTGTTAACCCCACTAGAATCAACAGATATAACACTGGTGTTAACCCCACTAGAATCAACAGATATAACACTGGTGTTAACCCCACTAGAATCAACAGATATAACACTGGTGTTAACCCCACTAGAATCAACACTCAGATATAACACTGGTGTTAACCCCACTAGAATCAACACTCAGATATAACACTGGTGTTAACCCCACTAGAATCAACAGATATAACAATGGTGTTAACCCCACTAGAATCAACACTCAGATATAACACTGGTGTTAACCCCACTAGAATCAACAGATATAACACTGGTGTTAACCCCACTAGAATCAACAGGTATAACACTGGTGTTAACCCCACTAGAATCAACACTCAGATATAACACTGGTGTTAACCCCACTAGAATCAACACTCAGATATAACACTGGTGTTAACCCCACTAGAATCAACACTCAGATATAACACTGGTGTTAACCCCACTAGAATCAACACTCAGATATAACACTGGTGTTAACCCCACTATAATCAACAGATATATCACTGGTGTTAACCCCACTAGAATCAACACTCAGATATAACACTGGTGTTAACCCCACTAGAATCAACAGATATAACACTGGTGTTAACCCCACTAGAATCAACACTCAGATATAACACTGGTGTTAACCCCACTAGAATCAACAGATATAACACTGGTGTTAACCCCACTAGAATCAACAGATATAACACTGGTGTTAACACCACTAGAATCAACACTCAGATATAACACTGGTGTTAACCCCAATAGAATCAACAGATATAACACTGGTGTTAACCCCACTAGAATCAACACTGATATAACACTGGTGTTAACTCCACTAGAATAAACACTCAGATATAACACTGGTGATAACCCCACTATAATCAACAGATATAACACTGGTGTTAACCCCACTAGAATCAACAGATATAACACTGGTGTTAACCCCACTAGAATCAACAGATACAACACTGGTGTTAACCCCACTAGAATCAACAGATATAACACTGGTGTTAACCCCACTAGAATCAATAGATAAAACACTGGTGTTAACCCACTAGAATCAAAACTCAGATATAACACTGGTGTTAACCCCACTAGAATCAACAGATATAACACTGGTGTTAACCCCACTAGAATCAACACTCAGATATTACACTGGTTTTAACCCCAC
Organism: Coregonus lavaretus; assembly: GCF_964263955.1. Taxonomy (NCBI): domain Eukaryota; kingdom Metazoa; phylum Chordata; class Actinopteri; order Salmoniformes; family Salmonidae; genus Coregonus; species Coregonus lavaretus. The sequence continues at coordinate 92,755,049 of NC_139988.1, read as the reverse complement.
TAGAATCAACAGATATCAAATCAAATCAAATTAAATCAAATCAAATCAAATCAAATTTTATTGGTCACATGCACCGAATACAACAGGTGCAGACATTACAGTGAAATGCTTACTTATAGCCCTTAACCAACAGTGCATTTAACCCCACTAGAATCAACACTCAGATATAACACTGGTGTTAACCCCACTAGAATCAACAGATATAACACTGGTGCTAACCCCACTAGAATCAACAGATATAACACTGGTGTTAACCCCACTAGAATCAACAGATATAACACTGGTGTTAACCCCACTAGAATCAACAGATATAACACTGGTGTTAACCCCACTAGAATCAACACTCAGATATAACACTGGTGTTAACCCCACTAGAATCAACACTCAGATATAACACTGGTGTTAACCCCACTAGAATCAACAGATATAACACTGGTGTTAACCCTACTAGAATCAACAGATATAACACTGGTGTTAACCCCACTAGAATCAACACTCAGATATAACACTGGTGTTAACCCCACTAAAATCAACAGATATAACACTGGTGTTAACCCCACTAGAATCAACAGATATAACACTCGTGTTAACCCCACTAGAATCAACAGATATAACACTGGTGTTAACCCCACTAGAATCAACACTGATATAACACTAGTGTTAACCCCACTAGAATCAACACTGATATAACACTGGTGTTAACCCCACCAGAATCAACACTGATATAACACTGGTGTTAACCCCACTAGAATCAACAGATATAACACTGGTGTTAACCCCACTAGAATCAATAGATAAAACACTGGTGTTAACCCACTAGAATCAAAACTCAGATATAACACTGGTGTTAACCCCACTAGAATCAACAGATATAACACTGGTGTTAACCCCACTAGAATCAACACTCAGATATTACACTGGTTTTAACCCCACTAGAATCAACAGATATCAAATCAAATCAAATTAAATCAAATCAAATCAAATCAAATTTTATTGGTCACATGCACCGAATACAACAGGTGCAGACATTACAGTGAAATGCTTACTTATAGCCCTTAACCAACAGTGCATTTAACCCCACTAGAATCAACACTCAGATATAACACTGGTGTTAACCCCACTAGAATCAACAGATATAACACTGGTGCTAACCCCACTAGAATCAACAGATATAACACTGGTGTTAACCCCACTAGAATCAACAGATATAACACTGGTGTTAACCCCACTAGAATCAACAGATATAACACTGGTGTTAACCCCACTAGAATCAACACTCAGATATAACACTGGTGTTAACCCCACTAGAATCAACACTCAGATATAACACTGGTGTTAACCCCACTAGAATCAACAGATATAACACTGGTGTTAACCCTACTAGAATCAACAGATATAACACTGGTGTTAACCCCACTAGAATCAACACTCAGATATAACACTGGTGTTAACCCCACTAAAATCAACAGATATAACACTGGTGTTAACCCCACTAGAATCAACAGATATAACACTCGTGTTAACCCCACTAGAATCAACAGATATAACACTGGTGTTAACCCCACTAGAATCAACACTGATATAACACTAGTGTTAACCCCACTAGAATCAACACTGATATAACACTGGTGTTAACCCCACCAGAATCAACACTGATATAACACTGGTGTTAACCCCACTAGAATCAACAGATATAACACTGGTGTTAACCCCACTAGAATCAACACTGATATAACACTGGTGTTAACCCCACTAGAATCAACAGATATAACACTGGTGTTAACCCCACTAGAATCATCAGATATAACACTGGTGTTATCCCACTAGAATCAACAGATATAACACTGGTGTTAACCCCACTAGAATCAACAGATATAACACTGGTGTTAACCCCACTAGAATCAACAGATATAACACTGGTGTTAACCCCACTACAATCAACACTCAGATATAACACTGGTGTTAACCCCACTAGAATCAACACTCAGATATAACACTGGTGTTAACCCCAATAGAATCAACAGATATAACACTGGTGTTAACTCCACTAGAATCAACACTGATATAACACTGGTGTTAACCCCACTAGAATCAACAGATATAACACTGGTGTTAACCCCACTAGAATCAACACTCAGATATAACACTGGTGTTAACCCCACTAGAATCAACAGATATAACACTGGTGTTAACCCCACTAGAATCAACAGATATAACACTGGTGTTAACCCCACTAGAATCAACAGATATAACACTGGTGTTAACCCCACTAGAATCAACAGATATAACACTGGTGTTAACCCCACTAGAATCAACAGATATAACACTGGTGTTAACCCCACTAGAATCAACACTCAGATATAACACTGGTGTTAACCCCACTAGAATCAACACTCAGATATAACACTGGTGTTAACCCCACTATAATCAACACATCAGATATAACACTGGTGTTAACCCCACTAGAATCAACAGATATAACACTGGTGTTAACCCCACTAGAATCAACAGATATAACACTGGTGTTAACCCCACTAGAATCAACAGATATAACACTGGTGTTAACCCCACTAGAATCAACACTCAGATATAACACTGGTGTTAACCCCACTAGAATCATCAGATATAACACTGGTGTTATCCCACTAGAATCAACAGATATAACACTGGTGTTAACTCCACTAGAATCAACAGACATAACACTGGTGTTAACCCCACTAGAATCAACAGATATAACACTGGTGTTAACCCCACTAGAATCAACAGATATAACACTGGTGTTAACCCCACTAGAATCAACAGATATAACACTGGTGTTAACCCCTCTAGAATCAACAGATATAACACTGGTGTTAACCCCACTAGAATCAACAGATATAACACTGGTGTTAACCCCACTAGAATCAACACTCACATATAACACTGGTGTTAACCCCACTAGAATCAACAGATATAACACTGGTGTTAACCCCACTAGAATCAACAGATATAACACTGGTGTTAACCCCACTAGAATCAACACTCAGATATAACACTGGTGTTAACCCCACCAGAATCAACACTCAGATATAACACTTGTGTTAACCCCACTAGAATCAACATTCAGATATAACACTGGTGTTAACCCCACTAGAATCAACAGATATAACACTGGTGTTAACCCCACTAGAATCAACAGATATAACACTGGTGTTAACCCCAATAGAATCAACAGATATAACACTGGTGTTAACCCCAATAGAATCAACAGATATAACACTGGTGTTAACCCCACTAGAATCAACACTCAGATATAACACTGGTGTTAACCCCACTAGAATCAACATATATAACACTGGTGTTAACCCCAATAGAATCAACAGATATAACACTGGTGTTAACCCCAATAGAATCAACACTCAGATATAACACTGGTGTTAACCCCAATAGAATCAACAGATATTACACTGGTGTTAACCCCAATAGAATCAACAGATATAACACTGGTGTTAACCCCACTAGAATCAACAGATATAACACTGGTGTTAACCCCAATAGAATCAACAGATATAACACTGGTGTTAACCCCAATAGAATCAAAAGATATAACACTGGTGTTAACCCCACTATAATCAACATATATAACACTGGTGTTAACCCCACTAGAATCAACAGATATAACACTGGTGTTAACCCCACTAGAATCAACAGATATAACACTGGTGTTAACCCCACTAGAATCAACAGATATATCACTGGTGTTAACCCCACTAGAATCAACAGATATAACACTGGTGTTAACCCCACTAGAATCAACACTCAGATATAACACTGGTGTTAACCCCACTAGAATCAACAGATATAACACTGGTGTTAACCCCACTAGAATCAACAGATATAACACTGGTGTTAACCCCACTAGAATCAACAGATATATCACTGGTGTTAACCCCACTAGAATCAACAGATATAACACTGGTGTTAACCCCACTAGAATCAACAGATATATCACTGGTGTTAACCCCACTAGAATTAACAGATATAACACTGGTGTTAACCCCACTAGAATCAACAGATATAACACTGGTATTAACCCCACTAGAATGAACAGATATAACACTGGTGTTAACCCCACTAGAATCAACAGATATAACACTGGTGTTAACCCCACTAGAATCAACAGATATAACACTGGTGTTAACCCACTAGAATCAACACTCAGATATAACACTGGTGTTAACCCCACTAGAATCAACACTCAGATATAACACTGGTGTTAACCCCACTAGAATCAACAGATATAACACTGGTGTTAACCCCACTAGAATCAACACCCAGATATAACACTGGTGTTAACCCCACTAGAATCAACAGATATAACACTGGTGTTAACACCACTAGAATCAACACTCAGATATAACACTGGTGTTAACCCCACTAGAATCAACAGATATAACACTGGTGTTAACCCCACTAGAATCAACACTCAGATATAACAATGGTGTTAACCCCACTAGAATCAACAGATATAACACTGGTGTTAACCCCACTAGAATCAACAGATATAACACTGGTGTTAACCCCACTAGAATCAACACTCAGATATAACACTGGTGTTAACCCCACTAGAATCAACACTCAGATATAACACTGGTGTTAACCCCACTAGAATCAACAGATATAACAATGGTGTTAACCCCACTAGAATCAACACTCAGATATAACACTGGTGTTAACCCCACTAGAATCAACAGATATAACACTGGTGTTAACCCCACTAGAATCAACAGGTATAACACTGGTGTTAACCCCACTAGAATCAACACTCAGATATAACACTGGTGTTAACCCCACTAGAATCAACACTCAGATATAACACTGGTGTTAACCCCACTAGAATCAACACTCAGATATAACACTGGTGTTAACCCCACTAGAATCAACACTCAGATATAACACTGGTGTTAACCCCACTATAATCAACAGATATATCACTGGTGTTAACCCCACTAGAATCAACACTCAGATATAACACTGGTGTTAACCCCACTAGAATCAACAGATATAACACTGGTGTTAACCCCACTAGAATCAACACTCAGATATAACACTGGTGTTAACCCCACTAGAATCAACAGATATAACACTGGTGTTAACCCCACTAGAATCAACAGATATAACACTGGTGTTAACACCACTAGAATCAACACTCAGATATAACACTGGTGTTAACCCCAATAGAATCAACAGATATAACACTGGTGTTAACCCCACTAGAATCAACACTGATATAACACTGGTGTTAACTCCACTAGAATAAACACTCAGATATAACACTGGTGATAACCCCACTATAATCAACAGATATAACACTGGTGTTAACCCCACTAGAATCAACAGATATAACACTGGTGTTAACCCCACTAGAATCAACAGATACAACACTGGTGTTAACCCCACTAGAATCAACAGATATAACACTGGTGTTAACCCCACTAGAATCAACAGATAAAACACTGGTGTTAACCCACTAGAATCAAAACTCAGATATAACACTGGTGTTAACCCCACTAGAATCAACAGATATAACACTGGTGTTAACCCCACTAGAATCAACACTCAGATATTACACTGGTTTTAACCCCACTAGAATCAACAGATATCAAATCAAATCAAATTAAATCAAATCAAATCAAATCAAATTTTATTGGTCACATGCACTGAATACAACAGGTGCAGACATTACAGTGAAATGCTTACTTATAGCCCTTAACCAACAGTGCATTTAACCCCACTAGAATCAACACTCAGATATAACACTGGTGTTAACCCCACTAGAATCAACAGATATAACACTGGTGCTAACCCCACTAGAATCAACAGATATAACACTGGTGTTAACCCCACTAGAATCAACAGATATAACACTGGTGTTAACCCCACTAGAATCAACAGATATAACACTGGTGTTAACCCCACTAGAATCAACACTCAGATATAACACTGGTGTTAACCCCACTAGAATCAACACTCAGATATAACACTGGTGTTAACCCCACTAGAATCAACAGATATAACACTGGTGTTAACCCTACTAGAATCAACAGATATAACACTGGTGTTAACCCCACTAGAATCAACACTCAGATATAACACTGGTGTTAACCCCACTAAAATCAACAGATATAACACTGGTGTTAACCCCACTAGAATCAACAGATATAACACTCGTGTTAACCCCACTAGAATCAACAGATATAACACTGGTGTTAACCCCACTAGAATCAACACTGATATAACACTAGTGTTAACCCCACTAGAATCAACACTGATATAACACTGGTGTTAACCCCACCAGAATCAACACTGATATAACACTGGTGTTAACCCCACTAGAATCAACACTGATATAACACTGGTGTTAACCCCACTAGAATCAACAGATATAACACTGGTGTTAACCCCACTAGAATCATCAGATATAACACTGGTGTTATCCCACTAGAATCAACAGATATAACACTGGTGTTAACCCCACTAGAATCAACAGATATAACACTGGTGTTAACCCCACTAGAATCAACACTCAGATATAACACTGGTGTTAACCCCAATAGAATCAACAGATATAACACTGGTGTTAACTCCACTAGAATCAACACTGATATAACACTGGTGTTAACCCCACTAGAATCAACAGATATAACACTGGTGTTAACCCCACTAGAATCAACACTCAGATATAACACTGGTGTTAACCCCACTAGAATCAACAGATATAACACTGGTGTTAACCCCACTAGAATCAACAGATATAACACTGGTGTTAACCCCACTAGAATCAACAGATATAACACTGGTGTTAACCCCACTAGAATCAACAGATATAACACTGGTGTTAACCCCACTAGAATCAACAGATATAACACTGGTGTTAACCCCACTAGAATCAACACTCAGATATAACACTGGTGTTAACCCCACTAGAATCAACACTCAGATATAACACTGGTGTTAACCCCACTATAATCAACACATCAGATATAACACTGGTGTTAACCCCACTAGAATCAACAGATATAACACTGGTGTTAACCCCACTAGAATCAACAGATATAACACTGGTGTTAACCCCACTAGAATCAACAGATATAACACTGGTGTTAACCCCACTAGAATCAACACTCAGATATAACACTGGTGTTAACCCCACTAGAATCATCAGATATAACACTGGTGTTATCCCACTAGAATCAACAGATATAACACTGGTGTTAACTCCACTAAAATCAACAGATATAACACTGGTGGTAACCCCACTAGAATCAACAGATATAACACTGGTGTTAACCCCACTAGAATCAACAGATATAACACTGGTGTTAACCCCACTAGAATCAACAGATATAACACTGGTGTTAACCCCACTAGAATCAACAGATATAACACTGGTGTTAACCCCACTAGAATCAACAGATATAACACTGGTGTTAACCCCACTAGAATCAACACTCACATATAACACTGGTGTTAACCCCACTAGAATCAACAGATATAACACTGGTGTTAACCCCACTAGAATCAACAGATATAACACTGGTGTTAACCCCACTAGAATCAACACTCAGATATAACACTGGTGTTAACCCCACCAGAATCAACACTCAGATATAACACTGGTGTTAACCCCACTAGAATCAACACTCAGATATAACACTGGTGTTAACCCCACTAGAATCAACAGATATAACACTGGTGTTAACCCCACTAGAATCAACAGATATAACACTGGTGTTAACCCCAATAGAATCAACAGATATAACACTGGTGTTAACCCCAATAGAATCAACAGATATAACACTGGTGTTAACCCCACTAGAATCAACACTCAGATATAACACTGGTGTTAACCCCACTAGAATCAACATATATAACACTGGTGTTAACCCCAATAGAATCAACAGATATAACACTGGTGTTAACCCCAATAGAATCAACACTCAGATATAACACTGGTGTTAACCCCAATAGAATCAACAGATATTACACTGGTGTTAACCCCAATAGAATCAACAGATATAACACTGGTGTTAACCCCACTAGAATCAACAGATATAACACTGGTGTTAACCCCAATAGAATCAACAGATATAACACTGGTGTTAACCCCAATAGAATCAAAAGATATAACACTGGTGTTAACCCCACTATAATCAACATATATAACACTGGTGTTAACCCCACTAGAATCAACAGATATAACACTGGTGTTAACCCCACTAGAATCAACAGATATAACACTGGTGTTAACCCCACTAGAATCAACAGATATATCACTGGTGTTAACCCCACTAGAATCAACAGATATAACACTGGTGTTAACCCCAATAGAATCAACAGATATAACACTGGTGTTAACTCCACTATAATCAACATATATAACACTGGTGTTAACCCCACTAGAATCAACAGATATAACACTGGTGTTAACCCCACTAGAATCAACAGATATAACACTGGTGTTAACCCCACTAGAATCAACAGATATAACACTGGTGTTAACCCCACTAGAATCAACAGATATAACACTGGTGTTAACCCCACTAGAATCAACAGATATAACACTGGTGTTAACCCCACTAGAATCAACAGATATAACACTGGTGTTAACCCCACTAGAATCAACAGATATAACACTGGTGTTAACCCCAATAGAATCAACAGATATAACACTGGTGTTAACCCCAATAGAATCAACAGATATAACACTGGTGTTAACCCCACTATAATCAACATATATAACACTGGTGTTAACCCCACTAGAATCAACAGATATAACACTGGTGTTAAACCCACTAGAATCAACAGATATAACACTGGTGTTAACCCCACTAGAATCAACAGATATATCACTGGTGTTAACCCCACTAGAATCAACAGATATAACACTGGTGTTAACCCCAATAGAATCAACAGATATAACACTGGTGTTAACTCCACTATAATCAACATATATAACACTGGTGTTAACCCCACTAGAATCAACAGATATAACACTGGTGTTAACCCCACTAGAATCAACAGATATAACACTGGTGTTAACCCCACTAGAATCAACAGATATAACACTGGTGTTAACCCCACTAGAATCAACACTCAGATATAACACTGGTGTTAACCCACTAGAATCAACAGATATAACACTGGTGTTAACCCCACTATAATCAACAGATATAACACTGGTGTTAACCCCACTAGAATCAACAGATATAACACTGGTGTTAACCCCACTAGAATCAACAGATATAACACTGGTGTTAACCTACTAGAATCAACAGATATAACACTGGTGTTAACTCCACTAGAATCAATACTGATATAACACTGGTGTTAACTCCACTAGAATCAACACTGATATAACACTGGTGTTAACCCCACTAGAATCAACACTGATATAACACTGGTGTTAACTCCACTAGAATCAACACTGATATAACACTGGTGTTAACTCCACTAGAATCAACACTGATATAACACTGGTGTTAACCCCACTAGAATCAACACTCAGATATAACACTGGTGTTAACCCCACTAAAATCAACAGATATAACACTGGTGTTAACCCCACTAGAATCAACAGATATAACACTCGTGTTAACCCCACTAGAATCAACAGATATAACACTGGTGTTAACCCCACTAGAATCAACACTGATATAACACTAGTGTTAACCCCACTAGAATCAACACTGATATAACACTGGTGTTAACCCCACTAGAATCAACAGATATAACACTGGTGTTAACCCCACTAGAATCATCAGATATAACACTGGTGTTATCCCACTAGAATCAACAGATATAACACTGGTGTTAACCCCACTAGAATCAACAGATATAACACTGGTGTTAACCCCACTAGAATCAACAGATATAACACTGGTGTTAACCCCACTACAATCAACACTCAGATATAACACTGGTGTTAACCCCACTAGAATCAACACTCAGATATAACACTGGTGTTAACCCCACTAGAATCAACAGATATAACACTGGTGTTAACTCCACTAGAATCAACACTGATATAACACTGGTGTTAACCCCACTAGAATCAACAGATATAACACTGGTGTTAACCCCACTAGAATCAACACTCAGATATAACACTGGTGTTAACCCCACTAGAATCAACAGATATAACACTGGTGTTAACCCCACTAGAATCAACAGATATAACACTGGTGTTAACCCCACTAGAATCAACAGATATAACACTGGTGTTAACCCCACTAGAATCAACAGATATAACACTGGTGTTAACCCCACTAGAATCAACAGATATAACACTGGTGTTAACCCCACTAGAATCAACACTCAGATATAACACTGGTGTTAACCCCACTAGAATCAACACTCAGATATAACACTGGTGTTAACCCCACTATAATCAACACATCAGATATAACACTGGTGTTAACCCCACTAGAATCAACAGATATAACACTGGTGTTAACCCCACTAGAATCAACAGATATAACACTGGTGTTAACCCCACTAGAATCAACAGATATAACACTGGTCTTAACCCCACTAGAATCAACACTCAGATATAACACTGGTGTTAACCCCACTAGAATCATCAGATATAACACTGGTGTTATCCCACTAGAATCAACAGATATAACACTGGTGTTAACTCCACTAGAATCAACAGATATAACACTGGTGTTAACCCCACTAGAATCAACAGATATAACACTGGTGTTAACCCCACTAGAATCAACAGATATAACACTGGTGTTAACCCCACTAGAATCAACAGATATAACACTGGTGTTAACCCCACTAGAATCAACAGATATAACACTGGTGTTAACCCCACTAGAATCAACACTCACATATAACACTGGTGTTAACCCCACTAGAATCAACAGATATAACACTGGTGTTAACCCCACTAGAATCAACAGATATAACACTGGTGTTAACCCCACTAGAATCAACACTCAGATATAACACTGGTGTTAACCCCACCAGAATCAACACTCAGATATAACACTGGTGTTAACCCCACTAGAATCAACACTCAGATATAACACTGGTGTTAACCCCACTAGAATCAACAGATATAACACTGGTGTTAACCCCACTAGAATCAACAGATATAACACTGGTGTTAACCCCAATAGAATCAACAGATATAACACTGGTGTTAACCCCAATAGAATCAACAGATATAACACTGGTGTTAACCCCACTAGAATCAACACTCAGATATAACACTGGTGTTAACCCCACTAGAATCAACATATATAACACTGGTGTTAACCCCAATAGAATCAACAGATATAACACTGGTGTTAACCCCAATAGAATCAACACTCAGATATAACACTGGTGTTAACCCCAATAGAATCAACAGATATTACACTGGTGTTAACCCCAATAGAATCAACAGATATAACACTGGTGTTAACCCCACTAGAATCAACAGATATAACACTGGTGTTAACCCCAATAGAATCAACAGATATAACACTGGTGTTAACCCCAATAGAATCAAAAGATATAACACTGGTGTTAACCCCACTATAATCAACATATATAACACTGGTGTTAACCCCACTAGAATCAACAGATATAACACTGGTGTTAACCCCACTAGAATCAACAGATATAACACTGGTGTTAACCCCACTAGAATCAACAGATATATCACTGGTGTTAACCCCACTAGAATCAACAGATATAACACTGGTGTTAACCCCAATAGAATCAACAGATATAACACTGGTGTTAACTCCACTATAATCAACATATATAACACTGGTGTTAACCCCACTAGAATCAACAGATATAACACTGGTGTTAACCCCACTAGAATCAACAGCTATAACACTGGTGTTAACCCCACTAGAATCAACAGATATAACACTCGTGTTAACCCCACTAGAATCAACAGATATAACACTGGTGTTAACCCCACTAGAATCAACAGATATAACACTGGTGTTAACCCCACTAGAATCAACAGATATAACACTGGTGTTAACCCCAATAGAATCAACAGATATAACACTGGTGTTAACCCCAATAGAATCAACAGATATAACACTGGTGTTAACCCCACTATAATCAACATATATAACACTGGTGTTAACCCCACTAGAATCAACAGATATAACACTGGTGTTAACCCCACTAGAATCAACAGATATAACACTGGTGTTAACCCCACTAGAATCAACAGATATATCACTGGTGTTAACCCCACTAGAATCAACAGATATAACACTGGTGTTAACCCCAATAGAATCAACAGATATAACACTGGTGTTAACTCCACTATAATCAACATATATAACACTGGTGTTAACCCCACTAGAATCAACAGATATAACACTGGTGTTAACCCCACTAGAATCAACAGATATAACACTGGTGTTAACCCCACTAGAATCAACACTCAGATATAACACTGGTGTTAACCCCACTAGAATCAACAGATATAACACTGGTGTTAACCCCACTAGAATCAACAGATATAACACTGGTGTTAACCCCACTAGAATCAACAGATATAACACTGGTGTTAACCCCACTAGAATCAACAGATATAACACTGGTGTTAACCCCACTAGAATCAACAGATATAACACTGGTGTTAACCCCACTAGAATCAACAGATATAACACTGGTGTTAACCCCACTAGAATCAACACTCAGATATAACACTTGTGTTAACCCCACTAGAATCAACAGATATAACACTGGTGTTAACCCCACTAGAATCAACACTCAGATATAACACTGGTGTTAACCCCACTAGAATCAACAGATATAACACTGGTGTTAACCCCACTAGAATCAACAGATATAACACTGGTGTTAACCCCACTAGAATCAACAGATATAACACTGGTGTTAACCCCACCAGAATCAACACTGATATAAAACACAACACTTTTCACAGCACCACCCAGATTTTAACACCCACCCATGTGCTGTTTAGGGAATGCGGTGCCATTTCAGATGCAGACTTGCCGATCTACCAATCAACCCACTCGCTGCGACTGACATGTGACAAAATGTCCAGTCTATGACATCAGGGGACTGAACATTTCCAAAGAGCCATGGTTTGGTTTTCTGGGTGCGTCCCAAATGTCTATTCACTACACAGCGCACTACTTTTGACCAAAGCCCTATGGGGTCATAAGGTGCTATTTGGGACGCAGGCACAGTTTCAGTAGCGTTTCCTTTTTTTTTTTAGCACTGCATGGCTATGAGTGTTTGGGTACTTCCCCATCTCTCTCTCTCTCTCTCTGTCTCTCTCTCTCTGTATCTCTCTCTCTCTCTCTCTCTCTCTCTCTCTCTCTCTCTCTCTCTCTCTCTCTCTCTCTCTCTCTCTCTCTCTCTCTCTCTCTCTCTCTCTCTCTCTCTCTCTCTCTCTCTCTCTCTCTCTCTCTCTCTCTCTCTCTCTCTCTGTGGTAAATGATATGTCGTAGTTATAGAACCCCCCCACTCACACTCCGGGCTTCCATCTGGTTCTGAAATAGAACATCAGTGATTCTCTCAGTGATGTCTTCCGTATTACACAAATGGCACGGAACGCCGTGACATCAAGGCTCTGCGCCATGAACCCCTGTAAGTAAGGGCAGGAGTTTCCTGACTTAGAGCATTCAGACCGGTAAAACCCACTCCTGTTTGCTTTACCGCTGACCCCTGGCTTTCAATAACTCACTCACTGAGGGAGAAACATATTTAGTTAGTTACGTCATGGTGCTGTTAATCAACTAAAGACACTCACAACCCAAGGGGGTTATCTCTAGAGCGGAGGATGTAACTGAAGAAGTAGAGGTAGTGGTTGGTGCACACCGACTGACCCGTCTGGTGGATGGAGTGAGGAAAGCCCACTTCATCCTTTATTTTGTTATTTGAAGGAGAGTCTGTGAGATACCCTGTAATTGTTAAAGCGATATGGATTTTTTTTTAGAAGGTCTTACCAAGGACCATTTAGATATTTTATTTTAAATTTTAAGACCCCGTGAAGTACATAAAAAAATTATCAAAAAATGATTTGATGAAGAGTTATTTTTGACCTTAGTGTCTGTCCTGTATCTGAGAGATATAAGAAATATATATACAGTGGGGGGAAAAAGTGTTTAGTCAGCCACCAATTGTGCAAGTTCTCCCACTTAAAAAGATGAGAGAGGCCTGTAATTTTCATCATAGGTACACGTCAATTATGACAGACAAAATGAGAAGAAAAAAAATCCAGAAAATCACATTGTAGGAATTTTAATGAATTTATTTGCAAATTATGGTGGAAAATAAGTATTTGGTCAATAACAAAAGTTTCTCAATACTTTGTTATATACCCTTTGTTGGCAATGACACAGGTCAAACGTTTTCTGTAAGTCTTCACAAGGTTTTCACACACTGTTGCTGGTATTTTGGCCCATTCCTCCATGCAGATCTCCTCTAGAGCAGTGATGTTTTGGGGCTGTCGCTGGGCAACACGGACTTTCAACTCCCTCCAAAGATTTTCTATGGGGTTGAGATCTGGAGACTGGCTAGGCCACTCCAGGACCTTGAAATGCTTCTTACGAAGCCACTCCTTCGTTGCCCGGGCGGTGTGTTTGGGATCATTGTCATGCTGAAAGACCCAGCCATGTTTCATCTTCAATGCCCTTGCTGATGGAAGGAGGTTTTCACTCAAAATCTCACGATACATGGCCCCATTCATTCTTTCCTTTACACGGATCAGTCGTCCTGGTCCCTTTGCAGAAAAACAGCCCCAAAGCATGATGTTTCCACCCCCATGCTTCACAGTAGGTATGGTTTTCTTTGGATGCAACTCAGCATTCTTTGTCCTCCAAACACGACGAGTTAAGTTTTTACCAAAAAGTTCTATTTTGGTTTCATCTAACCAAATGACATTCTCCCAATCCTCTTCTGGATCATCCAAATGCACTCTAGCAAACTTCAGACGGGCCTGGACATGTACTGGCTTAAGCAGGGGGACACGTCTGGCACTGCAGGATTTGAGTCCCTGGCGGCGTAGTGTGTTACTGATGGTAGGCTTTGTTACTTTGGTCCCAGCTCTCTCCAGGTCATTCACTAGGTCCCCCCGTGTGGTTCTGGGATTTTTGCTCACCGTTCATGTGATCATTTTGACCCCACGGGGTGAGATCTTGCGTGGAGCCCCAGATCGAGGGAGATTATCAGTGGTCTTGTATGTCTTCCATTTCCTAATAATTGCTCCCACAGTTGATTTCTTCAAACCAAGCTGCTTACCTATTGCAGATTCAGTCTTCCCAGCCTGGTGCAGGTCTACAATTTTGTTTCTGGTGTCCTTTGAATTCTCTTTGGTCTTGGCCATAGTGGAGTTTGGAGTGTGACTGTTTGAGGTTGTGGACAGGTGTCTTTTATACTGATAACAAGTTCAAACAGGTGCCATTAATACAGGTAACGAGTGGAGGACAGAGGAGCCTCTTAAAGAAGAAGTTACAGGTCTGTGAGAGCCAGAAATCTTGCTTGTTTGTAGGTGACCAAATACTTATTTTCCACCATAATTTGCAAATAAATTCATAAAAAATCCTACAATGTGATTTTCTGGAATTATTTTTCTCAATTTGTCTGTCATAGTTGACGTGTACCTATGATGAAAATTACAGGCCTCTCTCATCTTTTTAAGTGGGAGAACTTGCACAATTGGTGGCTGACTAAATACTTTTTTTCCCCACTGTATATATATATATATATATATATATATATATATATATATATATATACAGTGGGGAGAACAAGTATTTGATACACTGCCGATTTTGCAGGTTTTCCTACTTACAAAGCATGTAGAGGTCTGTAATTTTTATCATAGGTACACTTCAACTGTGAGAGACGGAATCTAAAACAAAAATCCAGAAAATCACATTGTATGATTTTTAAGTAATTCATTTGCATTTTATTGCATGACATAAGTATTTGATACATCAGAAAAGCAGAGCTTAATATTTGGTACAGAAACCTTTGTTTGCAATTACAGAGATCATACGTTTCCTGTAGGTCTTGACCAGGTTTGCACACACTGCAGCAGGGATTTTGGCCTACTCCTCCATACAGACCTTCTCCAGATCCTTCAGGTTTCGGGGCTGTCGCTGGGCAATACAGACTTTCAGCTCCCTCCAAATATTTTCTAATGGGTTCAGGTCTGGAGACTGGCTAGGCCACTCCAGGACCTTGAGATGCTTCTTACGGAGCCACTCCTTAGTTGCCCTGGCTGTGTGTTTCGGGTCGTTGTCATGCTGGAAGAACCAGCCACGACCCATCTTCAATGCTCTTACTGAGGGAAGGAGGTTGTTGGCCAAGATCTCGCGATACATGGCCCCATCCATCCTCCCCTCAATACGGTGCAGTCGTCCTGTCCCCTTTGCAGAAAAGCATCCCCAAAGAATGATGTTTCCACCTCCATGCTTCACGGTTGGGATGGTGTTCTTGGAGTTGTACTCATCCTTCTTCTTCCTCCAAACACGGCGAGTGGAGTTTAGAACAAAAAGCTCTATTTTTGTCTCATCAGAACACATGACCTTCTCCCATTCCTCCTCTGGATCATCCAGATGGTCATTGGCAAACTTCAGACGGGCCTGGACATGCGCTGGCTTGAGCAGGGGGACCTTGCATACGCTGCAGGATTTTAATCCATGATGGCGTAGTGTGTTACTAATGGTTTTCTTTGAGACTGTGGTCCCAGCTCTCTTCAGGTCATTGACCAGGTCCTGCCGTGTAGTTCTGGGCTGATCCCTCACCTTCCTCATGATCATTGATGCCCCACGAGGTGAGATCTTGCATGGAGCCCCAGACCGAGGGGGATTGACCGTCATCTTGAACTTCTTCCATTTTCTAATAATTGCGCCAACAGTTGTTGCCTTCTCACCAAGCTGCTTGCCTATTGTCCTGTAGCCCATCCCAGCCTTGTGCAGGTCTACAATTTCATCCCTGATGTCCTTACACAGCTCTCTGGTCTTGGCCATTGTGGAGAGGTTGGAGTCTGTTTGATTGAGTGTGTGGACAGGTGTTTTTTATACAGGTAACGAGTTCAAACAGGTGCAGTTAATACAGGTAATAACTGGAGAACAGGCGAGCTTCTTAATGAAAAACTAACAGGTCTGTGAGAGCCGGAATTCTTACTGGTTGGTAGGTGATCAAATACTTATGTCATGCAATAAAATGCAAATGTATTACTTAAAAATCATACAATGTGATTTTATGGATTTTTGTTTTAGATTCCGTCTTTCACAGTTGAAGTGTACCTATGATAAAAATTACAGACCTCTACATGCTTTGTAAGTAGGAAAACCTGCAAAATCGGCAGTGTATCAAATACTTGTTCTCCCCACTGTATATATATATATATATTATTTTTTTTACATGTATTTAACCCCTTATTTTTGGCACTTATCAGTCTCCGTATAGACTTCCATTAATCTTTTCAACTGGTACCGGGGGACCTTCAGACGAGTCTTGTGAGGCCTGTGGACGTCCAAGAGCAAAAACCACCGACATGTACATGTTTGTGATATTCTCACCTTCCACAGAGGGGTTATATTAGTGTGTAGCCAAAACTGTTCGGACGCTACAGACAGAAGTTGGCATATCGCTGTATCGAATTCAGATGAGTCCCAAGACACTTGTGGGGGTTATAGAGCAAAACGGAGAAGACCATGGTGTTCGTGAGAGTCTCATCTTTCCACAGAGGGGTCATAATAGCTTGTAGGCCAAACTAAAGTGGGCGTGGAAGAGGTGAAAACATTATTGTTGTCTTTCAACAATGACAAGCCACCTGGGTCTGACAACCTGGATGGAAAATTACTGAGGATGATAGCGGACTATATTGCCACTCCTATTAGCCATCTCTTCAGTCTAAGCTTACAGGAAAGACTGTGCCCTCAGGCCTGGAGGGAAGCCTACAGGAAAGACTGTGCCCTCAGGCCTGGAGGGAAGCAAAAGTCATTCTGCTACCCAAGAATAGCAAAGCACCCGTTACTTGGAGTAACCCTGGATTGTAAACTGTCACGGTCAAAACATATTGATGCAACAGTAGCTAAGATGGGGAGAGGTCTGTCCATAATAAAGCGCTGCTCTGCCTTCTTAACAACACTATCAACAAGGCAGGTCCTACAGGCCCTAGTTTTGTCGCACCTGGACTACTGTTCAGTCGTGTGGTCAGGTGCCACAAAGAGGGACTTAAGAAAATTACAATTGGCACAGAACAGGGCAGCTCGGCTGGCCCTTAAATGTACACGGCGAGCTCACATTAATAATATGCATGTCAATCTCTTCTGGCTAAAAGTAGAGGAGAGATTAAACTTCAACACTACTTGTATTTGTGAGATGTATTGACATGGGATCCATAATAAACCCCAGGAAGAGTAGCTTCTGGTGGCAGGGGCGTGGCATGAAACTTAAAAAACAAACACTATATATAATACTGTCTGTGAGGTGTCTGTAGTGAGTGAATACTGTCTGTGAGGTGTCAGTAGTGAGTGAATACTGTCTGTGAGGTGTCAGTAGTGAGTGAATACTGTCTGTGAGGTGTCTGTAGTGAGTGAATACTGTCTGTGAGGTGTCTGTAGTGAGTGAATACTGTCTGTGAGGTGTCTGTAGTGAGTGAATACTGTCTGTGAGGTGTCTGTAGTGAGTGAATACTGTCTGTGAGGTGTCAGTAGTGAGTGAATAATGTCTGTGAGGTGTCTGTAGTGAGTGAATACTGTCTGTGAGGTGTCAGTGGTGAGTGAATACTGTCTGTGAGGTGTCTGTAGTGAGTGAATACTGTCTGTGAGGTGTCAGTAGTGAGTGAATAATGTCTGTGAGGTGTCTGTAGTGAGTGAATACTGTCTGTGAGGTGTCTGTAGTGAGTGAATACTGTCTGTGAGGTGTCTGTAGTGAGTGAATACTGTCTGTGAGGTGTCTGTAGTGAGTGAATACTGTCTGTGAGGTGTCAGTAGTGAGTGGATACTGTCTGTGAGGTGTCTGTAGTGAGTGAATACTGTCTGTGAGGTGTCAGTAGGGCATGATCACCTCCTTGGTCTTGTTGAGGGTGTGATAAGGTGGTGTTGAAGGAGTCAGGCGCAGGAAGGTAAATCACAGAAACAGGCTTATATCTGAAAAATACAGGTTTATGCAGAAATGCGTCAAACACACTCCAGGGCACAAAACAGGTGCACTAGAAAATACAAGGCACACGGGAAAAATACTCCCGTCGATACCAAATACAAGAGCTCCTCCACAACAAACAATCACCCACAAGGACAAGGGGGCAGAGGGAACACTTATACATGGACTAATTAGGGGATATGAACCAGGTGTGTGTGATTGACAAGACAATTGATATGATGATTTGGGCGGCAGTGGTTAGTACTCCGGTGACGACGAACGTCGAAGCCTGCCCGAACAAGGAGGGGAGGCAGCCTCGGCGGAAGTCGTGACAGAGGGTGAGATTGTTGTCCTGAAACCTCATCTCTGTAGGCCAGGGATCATCAACTAGATTTTGTCGGGGGCCAATTCTTTCTTGACCGGAAGGTCAGGGGGCCTGACATTTTTTTGAAATAATTTTTAGACTGCAAATTGACCTCAAGAAGCCCACATATATAATATGTGACTAAAACATAATAATTTCAATCCTTGCTTACATTTATATATGATCACATATAACTCTCTGTTATGCGTTGGAATACTTTGGAACAGATTTCCAAAATTAAAATAACTTGGAGCTGATTTTCTGGTGTTTTTACAGTCTTAAAAGCTTGGGGGAACAGATCAAATCCCTGCCATTTGCTGTAGGCCATGTCATCGCCGTCAGTGTTCAGGCCAACCACCGTCGTGTCGTCGGCAAACTTGATGATGGCGTTGAAGTTGTGCACGGCCACACCGTCGTGGGTAAATAGAGAGTACAGGTGGGGGATAAGCACGCACCCCTGGGGGGTCCCCGTGTTGAGGGTCAGCCTGGCGGATGTGTTGTTGCCGTCAGGAAGTCCAGGACCCTGTTCAGGATCCAGTTCAGGAAGTGTGTGTGTGTGTGTGTGTGTGTGTCTGTGAGCCTTTAGTGATAGATAGGATGGAATTGTATTGCCTCACCATGCTGCCACAGGATAAAGGTTGTAATAAATGCCATTATATATGGCATGGGGGGATATTTCACTGGAGTCATTGCCTGTGTCCCGAATGATACCCTCTTCCCTATATAAAAAATGGTCAAAAGTAGTGCACTATATAGGGAATAGGGTGCCATTCTCTGGTCTAAAGTAGTGCACTATATAGGGAATAGGGTGCCATTCTCTGGTCTAAAGTAGTGCACTATATAGGGAATAGGGTGCCATTCTCTGGTCTAAAGTAGTGCACTATATAGGGAATAGGGTGCCATTCTCTGGTCTAAAGTAGTGCACTATATAGGGAATAGGGTGCCATTCCCTGGTCTAAAGTAGTGCACTATATAGGGAATAGGGTGCCATTCTCTGGTCTAAAGTAGTGCACTATATAGGGAATAGGGTGCCATTCTCTGGTCTAAAGTAGTGCACTATATAGGGAATAGGGTGCCATTCTCTGGTCTAAAGTAGTGCACTATATAGGGAATAGGGTGCCATTCTCTGGTCTAAAGTAGTGCACTATATAGGGAATAGGGTGCCATTCCCTGGTCTAAAGTAGTGCACTATATAGGGAATAGGGTGCCATTCTCTGGTCTAAAGTAGTGCACTATATAGGGAATAGGGTGCCATTCTCTGGTCTAAAGTAGTGCACTATATAGGGAATAGGGTGCCATTCTCTGGTCTAAAGTAGTGCACTATATAGGGAATAGGGTGCCATTCCCTGGTCTAAAGTAGTGCACTATATAGGGAATAGGGTGCCATTCTCTGGTCAAAAGTAGTGCACTATATAGGGAATAGGGTGCCATTCTCTGGTCTAAAGTAGTGCACTATATAGGGAATAGGGTGCCATTCTCTGGTCTAAAGTAGTGCACTATATAAGGAATAGGGTGCCATTCTCTGGTCTAAAGTAGTGCACTATATAGGGAATAGGGTGCCATTCTCTGGTCTAAAGTAGTGCACTATATAAGGAATAGGGTGCCATTCTCTGGTCTAAAGTAGTGCACTATATAAGGAATAGGGTGCCATTCTCTGGTCTAAAGTAGTGCACTATATAAGGAATAGGGTGCCATTCTCTGGTCTAAAGTAGTGCAGAATACAGGGAATAGGGTGCCATTCTCTGGTCTAAAGTAGTGCACTATATAAGGAATAGGGTGCCATTCTCTGGTCTAAAGTAGTGCACTATATAGGGAATAGGGTGCCATTCTCTGGTCTAAAGTAGTGCACTATATAAGGAATAGGGTGCCATTCTCTGGTCTAAAGTAGTGCACTATATAGGGAATAGGGTGCCATTCTCTGGTCTAAAGTAGTGCACTATATAGGGAATAGGGTGCCATTCTCTGGTCTAAAGTAGTGCACTATATAAGGAATAGGGTGCCATTCTCTGGTCTAAAGTAGTGCACTATATAAGGAATAGGGTGCCATTCTCTGGTCTAAAGTAGTGCACTATATAAGGAATAGGGTGCCATTCTCTGGTCTAAAGTAGTGCACTATATAGGGAATAGGGTGCCATTCTCTGGTCTAAAGTAGTGCACTATATAAGGAATAGGGTGCCATTCTCTGGTCTAAAGTAGTGCACTATATAAGGAATAGGGTGCCATTCTCTGGTCTAAAGTAGTGCACTATATAAGGAATAGGGTACCATTCTCTGGTCTAAAGTAGTGCACTATATAGGGAATAGGGTGCCATTCTCTGGTCTAAAGTAGTGCACTATATAAGGAATAGGGTGCCATTCTCTGGTCTAAAGTAGTGCACTATGTAAGGAATAGGGTGCCATTCTCTGGTCTAAAGTAGTGCACTATATAAGGAATAGGGTGCCATTCTCTGGTCTAAAGTAGTGCACTATATAAGGAATAGGGTGCCATTCTCTGGTCTAAAGTAGTGCACTATATAGGGAATAGGGTGCCATTCTCTGGTCTAAAGTAGTGCACTATATAAGGAATAGGGTGCCATTCTCTGGTCTAAAGTAGTGCACTATATAAGGAATAGGGTGCCATTCTCTGGTCTAAAGTAGTGCACTATATAAGGAATAGGGTGCCATTATCTGGTCTAAAGTAGTGCACTATGTAAGGAATAGGGTGCCATTCTCTGGTCTAAAGTAGTGCACTATATAAGGAATAGGGTGCCATTCTCTGGTCTAAAGTAGTGCACTATATAAGGAATAGGGTGCCATTCTCTGGTCTAAAGTAGTGCACTATATAAGGAATAGGGTGCCATTCTCTGGTCTAAAGTAGTGCACTATATAAGGAATAGGGTGCCATTCTCTGGTCTAAAGTAGTGCACTATATAGGGAATAGGGTGCCATTCTCTGGTCTAAAGTAGTGCACTATATAGGGAATAGGGTGCCATTCTCTGGTCTAAAGTAGTGCACTATATAAGGAATAGGGTGCCATTCTCTGGTCTAAAGTAGTGCACTATATAAGGAATAGGGTGCCATTCTCTGGTCTAAAGTAGTGCACTATATAAGGAATAGGGTGCCATTCTCTGGTCTGAAGTAGTGCACTATATAGGGAATAGGGTGCCATTCTCTGGTCTAAAGTAGTGCACTATATAGGGAATAGGGTGCCATTCTCTGGTCTAAAGTAGTGCACTATATAAGGAATAGGGTGCCATTCTCTGGTCTAAAGTAGTGCACTATATAAGGAATAGGGTGCCATTCTCTGGTCTAAAGTAGTGCACTATATAAGGAATAGGGTGCCATTCTCTGGTCTAAAGTAGTGCACTATATAGGGAATAGGGTGCCATTCTCTGGTCTAAAGTAGTGCACTATATAAGGAATAGGGTGCCATTCTCTGGTCTAAAGTAGTGCACTATATAAGGAATATGGTGCCATTCTCTGGTCTAAAGTAGTGCACTATATAAGGAATAGGGTACCATTCTCTGGTCTAAAGTAGTGCACTATATAGGGAATAGGGTGCCATTCTCTGGTCTAAAGTAGTGCACTATATAAGGAATAGGGTGCCATTCTCTGGTCTAAAGTAGTGCACTATGTAAGGAATAGGGTGCCATTCTCTGGTCTAAAGTAGTGCACTATATAAGGAATAGGGTGCCATTCTCTGGTCTAAAGTAGTGCACTATATAAGGAATAGGGTGCCATTCTCTGGTCTAAAGTAGTGCACTATATAAGGAATAGGGTGCCATTCTCTGGTCTAAAGTAGTGCACTATATAAGGAATAGGGTACCATTCTCTGGTCTAAAGTAGTGCACTATATAGGGAATAGGGTGCCATTCTCTGGTCTAAAGTAGTGCACTATATAAGGAATAGGGTGCCATTCTCTGGTCTAAAGTAGTGCACTATATAAGGAATAGGGTGCCATTTGGGATGCATTTATGGAATCCCTTATGGCAGACCTTGGCAGAGGAAGGAGAACAGCAGTCAGGATCCTCAGCAGGTGATGGTTGGTCCTCCTGCTATGAAGGAGAACAGCAGTCAGGATCCTCAGCAGGTGATGGTTGGTCCTCCTGCTATGAAGTAGAACAGCAGTCAGGATCCTCAGCAGGTGATGGTTGGTCCTCCTGCTATGAAGGAGAACAGTAGTAAGGACCTTCATAAAGTGATGGTTGGTCCTCCTGGTAGGAAGGAGAACAGCAGTCAGGATCCTCAGCAGGTGATGGTTGGTCCTCCTGGAAGGAAGGAGAACAGCAGTCAGGATCCTCAGCAGGTGATGGTTGGTCCTCCTGGAAGGAAGTAGAACAGCAGTCAGGATCCTCAGCAGGTGATGGTTGGTCCTCCTGGGAGGAAGTAGAACAGCAGTCAGGATCCTCAGCAGGTGATGGTTGGTCCTCCTGGGAGGAAGTAGAACAGCAGTCAGGATCCTCAGCAGGTGATGGTTGGTCCTCCTGGGAGGAAGGAGAACAGCAGTCAGAACCCTCAGCAGGTGATGGATGGTCCTCCTGGTAGGAAGAAGGGAAGCATTCAGGATCCTCAGCAGATTATGGTTGGTCCTCCTGTTAGGAAGGAGAACAGCAGTCAGGATCCTCAGCAGATTATGGTTGGTCCTCCTGTTAGGAAGGAGAACAGCAGTCAGGATCCTCAGCAGATTATGGTTGGTCCTCCTGGTAGGAAGGAGAACAGCAGTCAGGATCCTCAGCAGGTGATGGTTGGTCCTCCTGGTAGGAAGGAGAACA
The DNA here is from genome assembly GCF_964263955.1 of Coregonus lavaretus. Taxonomy (NCBI): domain Eukaryota; kingdom Metazoa; phylum Chordata; class Actinopteri; order Salmoniformes; family Salmonidae; genus Coregonus; species Coregonus lavaretus. The sequence continues at coordinate 92,730,798 of NC_139988.1, read as the reverse complement.
GCAGTCAGGATCCTCAGCAGGTGATGGTTGGTCCTCCATGTATGAATAGTAGCCTAAACGTAGCCCAGTACCAGTTTAAAAAAATGCCTTCAGAAAGTATTCACACCCCTTTACTTGTCCACATTTTCTTGTGTTGGAGCCTGAATTTAAAATGGATGAAACTGAGATTTTGTGTCACTGATTTAAAGACAATACCCTATGATGTCAAAGTGGAATTTTGCTCATAGAAATTGTTTCTAATTAATAAAAAATGAAAAGCTGAAATGTCTTGAGTCAATAAATAGTCAACCCCTTTAGGCAAGCCTAAATAAGTTCTGTGCAACACAGATTCAACGACAAAGATCAAGGAGGTTTTTTCTCGCAAATTAGATTGATAGATTTGTTAAAAAGAAAGAAAGAAAGGGAAAGAAATAAAGAAATAAATATATATATAAAAATATTCCATTTATAAATATAAAGGGTAAAACTGAATATTCCCAAACATTTATCCTGTTTGCAACAAGGAACTTACAGTTGAAGTCGGAAGTTTACATACACCTTAGCCAAATACATTTAAACTCAGTTTTTCACAATTCCTGACATTTAATACTAGTAAAAATTCCCTGTCTTAGGTCAGTTAGGATCACCACTTTATTTTAAGAATGTGAAATGTCAGAATAATAGTAGCGAGAATTATTTATTTCAGCTTTTATTTCTTTCATCACAGAAGTTTACATACACTCAATTAGTATTTGGTAGCATTGCCTTTAAATTGTTTAACTTGGGTCAAACATTTCGGGTTCCCTTCCACAAGCTTCCCACAATAAGTTGAGTGACTTTTGGCTGATTCCTCCTGACAGAGCTGGTGTAACTAAATCAGGATTGTTGGCCTCCTTGCTCGCACACGCTTTTTCAGTTCTGCCCACACATTTTCTATAGGATTGAGGTCAGGGCTTTGTGATGGGCACTCCAATAACTTGACTTTGTTGTCCTTAAGCCATTTTGTCACAACTTTGGAAGTATGCTTGGGGTCATTGTCCATTTGGAAGGCCCATTTGCGACCAAGCTTTAACTTCCTGACTGATGTCTTGAGATGTTGCTTCAATATATCCACATAATTTTCCTTCCTCATGATGCCATCTATTTTGTGAAGTGCACCAGTCCCTCCTGCAGCAAAGCACCCCCACAGCATGATGCTGCCACCCCCGTGCTTCACAGTTGGGATGGTGTTCTCCGGCTTGCAAGAACCCCCTTTTTCCTCCAAACATAACGATGGTCATTATGGCCAAACAGTTCTATTTTTGTTTCATCAGACCAGAGGACATTTCTCCAAAAAGTACGATCTTTGTCCCCATGTGCAGTTGCAAACCGTAGTCTGGCTTTTTTATGGAGGTTTTTGGAGCAGTGGCTTCTTCCTTGCTGAGCGGCCTTTCAGGTTATGTCGATATAGGACTCGTTTAACTGTGGATATATATACTTTTGTACCTGTTTCCTCCAGCATCTTCACAAGGTCCTTTACTGTTGTTCTGGGATTGATTTGCACTTTTCGCACCAAAGTACGTTCATCTCTAGGAGACAGAACGCGTCTCCTTCCTGAGCGGTATGACGGCTGCGTGATCCCGTGGTGTTTATACTTGCGTACTATTATTTGTACAGATGAACGTGGTACCTTCTTGTGGAGGTCTACAAATTTCTTTTGATTTCCCCATGATGTCAAACAAAGAGGCATTGAGTTTGAAGGTAGGCCTTGAAATACATCCACAGGTACACCTCCAATTGACTCAAATGATGTCAATTAGCCTATCAGAAGCTTCTAAAGCCATGACATCATTTTCTGGAATTTTCCAAGCTGTTTAAAGGCACAGTCAACTTCTGACCCACTGGAATTGTGATACAGTGAATTATAATTGAAATAATCAATACAAATGTACAAAGTTGATGTCCTAACCGACTTCCCAGAATTATAGTTTGTTAACAAGACATTTGTGGAGTGGTTGAAAAACGAGTTTTAGTGACTCCAACCTAAGTGTATGTAAACTTCCGACTTTAACTGTAAGTAATACTGGGGAAAAAAAGCAAAAAAATGAACTTTGTGTCCTAATTACAAAGCCTTATGTTTGTTGCAAATCCAACACAACACATCACGGAGTACCACTCTTCATATTTTCAAGCATGGTGGTGGCTGCATCATGCTTTTCATCTGCACGGACTAGGGAGTTTTTTTAGGATAAAATAAACGGAATACATTTATAAGCACAGACAAAATCTTAGAGGAAAACCTGGTTAAAAAAAAATTATGGGCAGGTGTGCAAATCTCTTAGGAACATACCCAAAAAGACTCACAGCTGTAATCGCCGCCAAAGGTGCTTCTACAAAATATTGACTCAGGGGTGTGAATACTGTCAATTAGATTTCTCTGTATTTCACTTTCATTCAATTTGTTAAAATTATAAAAACACGTTTTCACTTTGTCATTATGGGAAATTGTGTGTAGACGGGTGAGATGTTTTATTTATTTAATCCATTTTGAATTCAGGCTGTAACAACAACATGTGGAATAAGTGGAGGGGTGTAAATACTTTCGGAAGGCTCTGTATATGGAAGTAGTGTAGCGCCCAAAAAAGTATTAAATATGGATTAAAAATAAAGACAAATATCCTGTGCCCTCAGATATAGGACAGAGACTTCCGAACAAACTTCCTTTAGATTTATTTTTTGTCTATCTGTTTTTCCATGTATGAATCTTTTATTCAATGTGTTTCTAATATAATAGCAATAAGGCCAAATTCAATGTTTCATCAAATAATATTTTTAAATATTTTGTTGATACCTAAAGGGGTCCTACAGGGGTCATAAAGGGGTGCTAAAGGGGTCCTACAGGGGTCATAAAGGGGTGCTAAAGGGGTGCTAAAATTCCATATCAAATATCAAGTGGCCGTTTCCTGTCTGCAGAACAACCCTGGAGATGAGAGGAGGAAGAGAGGGAGGAGAGAGGTGAGGAGGTGAGGAGGTGAGGAGGTGAGGAGGTGAGGAGAGGAGAGGAGAGAGGAGAGAGGAGAGAGGAGAGAGGAGAGAGGAGGGGAAGAAGAGGGGAGGAGATGAGGAGGGAGGAGAGAGGAGAGGAGGGGAAGAAGAGGGGAGGAGATGAAGGGGTGGAAGAGGAGAAGGTAAATACATGGCTTCCCTCCTCCTGTGCTCTGCATGGGATCTGGTACTATGTAAACTATGTCAATGTGAGCTGTGGTTACACTATCAGGCCCAGTTCTCCTGGTCACATGATGATAAGAGGTTGAGGATGAGGAGGAGGAGGAGAAGGAGAAGAAGGAAGAGGAGAGAGGGGCTTTCAACTAACTGCACCCTCTGCCTGCATAAGCACCCACACACTGTTAATGTAGGGCAAATAAAAATGAAAGTAGGGTAGAATGAGATCATGGCCGTGGATCATTAGGTCCATATAATACAGCCAGCTGTTCCAGGGTGATATTGGCTGTTGTCAGATATGATGTCATGTCATCCTGGACCTAAAGACAGTCTTTCCTGTTGAGCTTCCAGTTTAACGTGGGAGAGGAGAAAGAGGGGCGAGGGTGAGGAAGAAGGGAGAGGAGGAAGAGGGGTGAGGAAGACGGGAGAGGGAGAGGAGAGGGAGGGGCGAGGGTGAGGAAGACGGCAGAGGAGGAAGAGGGGTGAGGAAGACGGGAGAGGGAGATGAGGGAGAGGAGGGAGAGGGGCGAGGGTGAGGAAGACGGCAGAGGAGGAAGAGGGGTGAGGAAGACGGGAGAGGGAGAGGTGGAGAGGGGCGGGAGAGGGAGAGGTGGAGAGGGGCGGGAGAGGGAGAGGAGGAAGAGAGGCGAGGGTGAGGAAGACGGGAGAGGGACAGGAGGAAGAGGGGCGAGGGTGAGGGAGAAGGGAGAGGAGGAAGAGGGGCGAGGTTGAGGGAGAGGGGAGAGGGAGAGGAGGTAGAGGGGCGAGGGTGAGGGAGAGGGGAGAGGGACAGGAGGAAGAGAGGCGAGGGTGAGGGAGAAGGGAGAGGAGAAAGAGGGGCGAGGTTGAGGGAGAGGGGAGAGGGAGAGAAGGAAGAGGGGCGAGGTTGAGGGAGAAGGGAGAGGGACAGGAGGAAGAGGGGTGAGGGTGAGGGAGAAGGGAGAGGGAGAGGAGGAAGAGGGGTGAGGGTGAGGGAGAGGGGAGAGGGAGAGGAGGAAGAGGGGCAAGGGTGAGGGAGACGGGAGAGGGACAGGAGGAAGAGGGGTGAGGGTGAGGGAGAAGGGAGAGGGAGAGGAGGAAGAGAGGTGAGGGTGAGGGAGAGGGGAGAGGGAGAGGAGGAAGAGGGGCGAGGGTGAGGGAGACAGGAGAGGGAGAGGAGGAAGAGGGGTGAGGGTGAGGGAGAGGGGAGAGGGAGAGGAGGAAGAGGGGCGAGGGTGAGGGAGACGGGAGAGGGAGAGGCGGAAGAGGGGTGAGGGTGAGGGAGAGGGGAGAGGGAGAGGAGGAAGAGGGGCGAGGGTGAGGGAGACGGGAGAGGGAGAGGAGGAAGAGGGGTGAGGGTGAGGGAGACGGGAGAGGGAGAGGAGAAGAGGGGCGAGGGTGAGGGAGACGGGAGAGGGAGAGGAGGAAGAGGGGCGAGGGTGAGGGAGAGGGGAGAGGGACAGGAGGAAGAGGGGTGAGGGTGAGGGAGATGGGAGAGGGAGAGGAAAAAGAGGGGCGAGGGTGAGGAGGAAGAGGGGCGAGGGTGAGGGATGACATTCCTTTAAAGTGGGTGGCGGCTTATTCAATTGGAGGAGATGAAAGTTTCTGTTTAATTTAGCCGTCTCTTTCCCTCCCTCTCTCCGCTCCGTGACCTGTGACTTGGGGGGAAGGAGAAGTTACAAGTTAGTCTGCAGTCTACAGTCAGATGCCTGGCTGGGAGGGTGATGAGGTAACTTTCTGTGGCATGGCTGGAGAAACCCTACATCTTAGCCTTTAGATTCTCTCTCTCTCTCTCCCTCTCTGTGTCTCTCTCTCTCTCTGTGTCTCTCTCTCTCTCTCTCTCTCTCTCTCTCTCTCTCTGTGTCTCTCTCTCTCTCTGTGTCTCTCTCTCTCTCTTGTGTCTCTCTCTCTCTCTCTGTGTCTCTCTCTCTCTCTCTCTCTCTGTGTCTCTCTCTCTCTCTCTGTGTCTCTCTCTCTCTCTCTCTCTCTGTGTCTCTCTCTCTCTCTCTGTCTCTCTCTCTGTGTCTCTCTCTCTCTCTCTCTCTCTCTCTCTCTCTTCTCTGTTCTCTCTCTCTCTCTCTCTCTCTCTCTCTCTCGCTCTGTCTCTCTCTCTCTCTCTCTCTCTCTCTCTCTCTCTCTCTCTCTCTCTCTCTCTCTCTCTCTCTCTCTCTGTCTTCTTCCTCTCTTAATTCAGTTCAATTAAATTCAAATGGGCTTTATTGGCATGGGAAACATACATTGAGTATACAAAACATTAAGAACACCTGCTCTTTCCATGACATAAACTGACCAGGTGAATCCAGGTGAAAGCTATGATCCTTACTGATGTTACAAGTTACACTTGTTAAATCCACTTCGATCAGTGTAGATGAAGGGGAGGAGACAGGTTAATAATTATTTTAAGCCTTGAGACAATTGAGACATGGAATGTGTATATGTGCTATTCAGAAGGTGAATGGGCAAGACAAAATATTTAATTGCCTTTGAACGGGGTTTGGTAGTAGGTGGCAGGCCCACAGGTTTGTGTCAAGAACTGTAACGCTGCTGGGTCTTTCCACGCTCAACGGTTTCCCGTGTGTATCAAAATGATCCACCACCCAAAGGACATCCAGCCAACTTAATCCAGCCAATTTAACAAAACATTGGAGTCAACATGGGCCAGCATCCCTGTGGAATGTTTTAGACACCCTGTTGAGTCCAAGCCCCAACGAATTGAGGCTGTTCTGAGGGCAAAGGGGGGGGGGGGGGGGGGGGGGTGGAACTCAATATTAGGAAGGCGTTTCATAGTGTTCAGTGTACTCAGTGTATGTTTACACTGCCAAAGCAAGTTAAATAGATCATAAAAAAGTGAAATAAACAATTAGAAATGAACAGTAAACAATACACAAAAGTTCCAAATAATAGCGACATTCCGATGTTATATTATATATATTAAGTTATATTATTGGCTATCTACAGTGTTGTAATGATGTGCAAATAGTTGAAGTATGAAAGGGAAAATAAATAAACAGATAAATAATTGTGTTTGTTGTTCACTGGTTACCATTTTCTTGTGGCAACAGGTCACAAATCTTGCTGCTTGTGATATTTCACCTAATAGATATGGGAGTTCATCAAAATTGTATTTTTTTTTTCAAATTCTTTGTGGATCTGTGCAGTAGCGCTGTGTGGGTAAAATCACTGGGGAAGCTAAGCCAGTAAAAAAAAACATATTACAACCTGTGTTGTGATAATTGCATTGTTTGTTCTATAACCCATTTGCTCATACGCCACCGTGATTTACAATAAGGCCGTGACAACAAAAAGACAACAGTCACACAGTGGAGGAATAAATTCAACTACATATTCGATTGTCTCATCACAAAACCAGAGAGCAACATCTGTCCGGTGACACAAAGCAGAATTTGCAGGTCACTAACAGTTACATGACCTGCAGCAATGGTCAAACACGTTCATGTTTTCGACTGTTTACTAAACAACTACTGATTTAGAACCACAGAGTTACCACAAGTACAAAGACAACACTGGAGCACTTCCTCTGCTATTCCTGCACCATTTCACCTTAAACATTTAAACATCATCAAATCAACAAGGCTATATATATGCGTAGTTAAACTTAAAGATACCAAAAACAACTTAGTCCAATCAATGTTGCTAAATATCATGTGGCTGTCCATGGTACTGATTTCCGTGTGTGTGTGTGTGTGTGTGTGCGTGTGTGCGTGCGTGCGTGCGTGCGTACGCATGCAAGTTTTTAAAAAATGGACTCACCCTACTTGCCAACGCCATCCTCCTCTCTTTCATGTTGGCAAAACGGTCTATGGTTCTATCATACAGTCCTACAGTCCTACAGTCCTACAGTCCTACAGTCCTACAGTCCTACAGTCCTACAGTCTACAGTCCTACAGTCTACAGTCTACAGTCCTACAGTCCTGCAGTCTACAGTCCTACAGTCCTACAGTCTACAGTCCTACAGTCTACTGTCCTACAGTCCTACAGTCCTACAGTCTACAGTCCTACAGTCCTACAGTCTACAGTCCTACAGTCCTACAGTCCTACAGTCTACAGTCTACAGTCTACAGTCTACAGTCTACAGTCTACAGTCTACAGTCCTACAGTCTACAGTCTACAGTCCTACAGTCCTACAGTCCTACAGTCTACAGTCTACAGTCCTACAGTCTACAGTCTACAGTCTACAGTCCTACAGTCTACAGTCTACAGTCCTACAGTCCTACAGTCCTACAGTCCACAGTCCACAGTCCACAGTCCTACAGTCGTACAGTCCTACAGTCTACAGTCCTAAAGTCCTACAGTCTACAGTCTACAGTCTACAGCCTACAGCCTACAGCCTACAGTCCTACAGTCCTACAGTCCTACAGTCCTACAGTCCTACAGTCTACAGTCCTACAGTCCTACAGTCCTACAGTCTACAGTCCTACAGTCCTACAGTCTACAGTCCTACAGTCTACAGTCTACAGCCTACAGTCCTACAGTCCTACAGTCCTACAGTCTAAAGTACTACAGTCTACAGTCTACAGTCCTACAGTCCTACAGTCCTACAGTCTACAGTCCTACAGTCCTACAGTCCTACAGTCTACAGTCCTACAGTCCTACAGTCCTACAGTCTACAGTCCTACAGTCTACAGTCCTACAGTCTACAGTCCTACAGTCCTACAGTCCCACAGTCTACAGTCCTACAGTCTACAGTCCAACAGTCCTACAGTCCTACAGTCTACAGTCTACAGTCCTACAGTCCTACAGTCCTACAGTCCTACAGTCTACAGTCTACAGTCCACAGTCCTACAGTCGTACAGTCCTACAGTCTACAGTCCTACAGTCCTACAGTCTACAGTCTACAGTCTACAGCCTACAGCCTACAGCCTACAGTCCTACAGTCCTACAGTCCTACAGTCCTACAGTCTACAGTCCTACAGTCCTACAGTCCTACAGTCTACAGTCCTACAGTCCTACAGTCTACAGTCCTACAGTCTACAGTCTACAGCCTACAGTCCTACAGTCCTACAGTCCTACAGTCTAAAGTACTACAGTCTACAGTCTACAGTCCTACAGTCCTACAGTCCTACAGTCTACAGTCCTACAGTCCTACAGTCTACAGTCCTACAGTCCTACAGTCTACAGTCCTACAGTCTACAGTCTACAGTCTACAGTCTACATTATACAGTCCTACAGTCTACAGTCTACAGTCTACAGTCCTACAGTCTACAGTCCTACAGTCTACAGTCCTACAGTCCTACAGTCTACAGTCCTACAGTCCTACAGTCTACAGTCTACAGTCTACAGTCCTACAGTCCTACAGTCCTACAGTCTACAGTCCTACAGTCCTACAGTCCTACAGTCCACAGTCTACAGTCCTACAGTCCTACAGTCCTACAGTCTACAGTCTACAGTCCTACAGTCCTACAGTCCTACAGTCCAGAGTCCTACAGTCCTACAGTCCTAGAGTCTACAGTCCTACAGTCTACAGTCCTACAGTCCTACAGTCTACAGTCCTACAGTCCTACAGTCTGCAGTCCTACAGTCCTACAGACCTACAGTCCTACAGTCTACAGTCCTACAGTCCTACAGTCTACAGTCCTACAGTCCTACAGTCCTACAGTCCTACAGTCCTACAGTCTACAGTCTACAGTCCACAGTCTACAGTCTACAGTCCTACAGTCCTACAGTCTACAGTCTACAGTCTACAGTCCTACAGTCCTGCAGTCTACAGTCTACAGTCCTACAGTCCTACAGTCCACAGTCCACAGTCTACAGTCCTACAGTCGTACAGTCCTACAGTCTACAGTCATACAGTCATACAGTCTACAGTCCTACAGTCTACAGTCTACAGTCTACAGCCTTCAGCCTACAGTCATACAATCCTACAGTCCTACAGTCTACAGTCCTACAGTCCTACAGTCCTACAGTCCTACAGTCCTACAGTCTACAGTCCTACAGTCCTACAGTCTACAGTCCTACAGTCCTACAGTCTACAGTCCTACAGTCTACAGTCTACAGCCTACAGTCCTACAGTCCTACAGTCCTACAGTCTACAGTCCTACAGTCTACAGTCTACAGTCCTACAGTCCTACAGTCTACAGTCCTACAGTCCTACAGTATACAGTCCTACAGTCCTACAGTCTACAGTCTACAGTCCTACAGTCCTACAGTCCACAGTCCACAGTCTACAGTCCTACAGTCGTACAGTCCTACAGTCTACAGTCATACAGTCATACAGTCTACAGTCCTACAGTCTACAGTCTACAGTCTACAGCCTTCAGCCTACAGTCATACAATCCTACAGTCCTACAGTCTACAGTCCTACAGTCCTACAGTCCTACAGTCCTACAGTCCTACAGTCTACAGTCCTACAGTCCTACAGTCTACAGTCCTACAGTCCTACAGTCTACAGTCCTACAGTCTACAGTCTACAGCCTACAGTCCTACAGTCATACAGTCCTACAGTCTACAGTCCTACAGTCTACAGTCTACAGTCCTACAGTCCTACAGTCTACAGTCCTACAGTCCTACAGTATACAGTCCTACAGTCCTACAGTCTACAGTCCTACAGTCGTACAGTCGTACAGTCCTACAGTCTACAGTCATACAGTCATACAGTCTACAGTCCTACAGTCTACAGTCTACAGTCTACAGCCTACAGTCATACAATCCTACAGTCCTACAGTCTACAGTCCTACAGTCCTACAGTCCTACAGTCCTACAGTCCTACAGTCCTACAGTCCTACAGTCTACAGTCCTACAGTCCTACAGTCTACAGTCCTACAGTCCTACAGTCTACAGTCCTACAGTCTACAGTCTACATCCTACAGTCCTACAGTCCTACAGTCCTACAGTCTAAAGTCCTACAGTCTACAGTCTACAGTCCTACAGTCCTACAGTCTACAGTCCTACAGTCCTACAGTCTACAGTCCTACAGTCCTACAGTCTACAGTCCTACAGTCTACAGTCCTACAGTCTACAGTCCTACAGTCCTACAGTCTACAGTCTACAGTCTACAGTCCTACAGTCTACAGTCTACAGTCTACAGTCCTACAGTCCTACAGTCCTACAGTCCAGAGTCTTACAGTCCTACAGTCCTAGAGTCTACAGTCCTACAGTCTACAGTCCTACAGTCCTACAGTACTACAGTACACAGTCCACATTCTACAGTCCTACAGTCCTACGGTCCTACAGTCCTACAGTCTACAGTCTACAGTCTACAGTCCTACAGTCCTACAGTCTACAGTCCTACAGTCCTACAGTCCTACAGTCTACAGTCTACAGTCCTACAGTCCTACAGTCCTACAGTCCTACAGTCCTACAGTCTACAGTCCTACAGTCCTACAGTCCTACAGTCCTACAGTCTACAGTCCTACAGTCCTACAGTACTACAGTCCACAGTCCACAGTCCACAGTCCACAGTCTACAGTCCTACAGTCCTACAGTCCTACAGTCTACAGTCTACAGTCTACAGTCCTACAGTCCTACAGTCCTACAGTCTACAGTCCTACAGTCCTACAGTCTACAGTCCTACAGTCTACAGTCTACAGCCTACAGTCCTACAGTCCTACAGTCCTACAGTCTACAGTCCTACAGTCTACAGTCTACAGTCTACAGTCCTACAGTCTACAGTCCTACAGTCCTACAGTCTACAGTCCTACAGTCTACAGTCCTACAGTCCTACAGTCTACAGTCCTACAGTCCTACAGTCTACAGTCCTACAGAATTACAATTTGGATGGTGTGTCTATACACCCAGTCACTACAAAGATACATGCATCCTTCCTAACTCAGTTGCCAGAGAGGAAGGAAACCACTCAGGGATTTTCACCATGAGACCAATGGTGACTTTAAAACAGTTACAGAGTTTAATGGCTGTGATAGGAGAAAACTGAGGATGGATCAACAACATTTTAGTTACTCCACAATACTATCCTAAATGACAGAGTGAAAAAAAGGAAGCCTGTAAAAAATTTAAATATTCCAAAACATGCATCCTGGTGGCAAAAAGGCACCAAAGTCATTCTGCAAAAAATGTGGCAAAGAAATTAACTTTATGGCCTGAATACAAAGCGTTATGTTTGGGGCAAATTCAACAAAACACATCACTGAGTACCACTCCATATTTTCAAGCATGGTGGTGGCTGCATCATGTTATGGCTATTCTTGTCATCAGCAAGGAATAATTTATTAGAATAAAAAGAAACGGAATAGAGCTAAACAGGCAAAATCCTAGAGGAAAACCTGGTCCAGTCTGCTTTCCAACAGATGCTGGGAGAGAAATTCACCTTTCAGCAGGAAAATAACCTACAACACAAGGCCAAATACACACTGGAGTTGCTTACCAAGACATTACATTTTCCTGAGTGGCCTAGTTTTACTTAAAATGACTTGAAATCTATGGCAAGACTTGAAAATGGCTGTCTAGCAATGATCAACAACCAACTTGACAGAGCTTAAAGAATTTTGAAAAGAATAATGGGAAAGTTTTGCGCAATACAGGTGTATAAAGCTCTTAGAAACTTACCCGGAAAGAATCACAGCTGTAATCAATGCCAAAGGTGATTCTAACATGTATTGACTCGGGTATGAATACTTATGTAAACTAGATATTTCTGTATTTCATTTTCAATACATGATCCTTGACTAGAATACAGTATATACAGCACCAGTCTAAAGTTTGGACATACCTACTCATTCAAGGGTTTTTCTTTATTTTTTTAACTATTTTCTACATTGCAGAATATACACTTAATTGAAGACATCAAAACTATGAAATAACACATGTAGTAACCAGAAAAGTGTTAAACAAATCAAAATATATTTTATATTTGAGATTTTTCAAATAGCCACCCTTTGCCTTGATGAAAGCTTTGCACACTTTTGGCATTCTCTCAACCAGCTTCACCTGGAATGGTTTTCCAACAGTCTTGAAGGAGTTCCCACATGTGCTGAGCACTTCTTGGCTGCTTTTCCTTCTCTCTGCCGTCTGACTCATCCCAAACCATCTCAATTGGGTTGAGGTCAAGGGATTGTGGAGGCCAGGTCATCTGCTGCAGCACTCCATCACTCTCCTTCTTGGTACAATAGCTTATCGCTGCAGAATGCTGTGGTATCCATGCTGTTTAAGTGGGCCTTGAATTCTAAATAAATCACAGACAGTGTCACCAGCAAAGCACCCCAATACCATAACACCTCCTCCTCCATGCTTCACGATGGGAAGTACACATGCGGAGATCATCCGTTCACCCACACCGCGTCTCACAAAGACACGGCGGTTGGAACCAAAAAGCTCAAATTTGGACTCCAGACCAAAGGACACATTTCCAACGGTCTAATGTCCATTACTCGTGTTTCTTGCCCCAAGCAAGTCTCTTCTTATTATTGGTGTCTTTCAGTAGTGGTTTCTGATTGTCCGAATGTGACCCCCTCCCAATGGGAGTTACAAAGAAAAAGCCATATCTCAGATTGCCTTTAATCTTTTATTTTTATTGGCCAGTCTGAGATATGGCTTTTTCTTTGCAACTCTGCCTAGAAGGTCAGCATCCTGGAGTCGCCTCTTCACTGTTGACGTTGAGACTGGTGTTTTGCGGGTACTATTTAATGAAGCTGCCAGTTGAGAACCTGTGAGGCATCTGTTTCTCAAACTAGACACTAATGTATTTGTAACAATGTATGTAACTCTAATGTATTTGTCCTCTTGCTCAGTTGTGTACCCGGTGCCTCCCACTCCTCTTTCTATTCTGGTTAGAGCCAGTTTGCGCTGTTCTGTGGAGGGAGTAGTACACAACTTTGTACGAGATCTTCAGTTTCTTGGCAATTTATCGCATGGAATAGCCTTCATTTCTCAGAACAAGAATAGACTGACGAGTTTCAGAAGAAAGTTATTTGTTTGTGGCCAATTTGAGCCTGTAATCGAACCCACAATTGCTGATGCTCCAGATACTCAACTAGTATCAAGAAGGCCAGTTTTATTGCTTCTTTAATCAGCACAACAGTTTCCAGCTGTGCTAACATAATTGCGAAAGGGTTTTCTAATGATCAATTTGCCTTTTAAAATGCTAAACTTGGATTAGCAAACACACCGTGTCATTGGAACACAGGACTGATGGTTGCTGATAATGGGCCTCTGTACTCCTATGTAGATATTCCATAGAAAAATCAGCCGTTTCCAGCTACAATGGCCATTTACAACATTAACAATGTGTACACTGTATTTCTGATCAATTTGATGTTATTTGAATGGACAAGAAAATCGCTTTTCTGTCGAAAACAAGGACATTTCTAAGTGACCCCAAACTTTTGAACTGTAGTGTATATACAGCTCTGGAAAAAAATAAGAGACCGCTGCAAATCTTTCTTAAATCAGCATCTCTACATGTATGACAGCCATTCCATTCCAGTGTCTGTTGAATTCCAACACAGGCACACCTCATTCTACTGAATTAGGTACTGATTAGGTGATCACATGAACCAAATCTTATTTAACGAAGAAAAATATAAAATCCACTGCTGTGGTCATCACTATCCTCTTGCAATAGGACCAGCTAGATGGCAAAAACAGTACTAATAGTACCTCAAAAGTAATATTAATCAAAAAACAACTATTGACCAAGCCAAAAGAGTTGAAAAGGAACGTTTTGAGTGAGGAAAAGAAGGGTTCAATTCTGGCTTTACTGGCAGAGGGATACATTGAGCTTCAGGTTGCTTCCATCCTTAAAATTTCAAAGATGACGGCAGTTCATAAGAACAAGGTCAAGCAGCAGACATTGGGGACAACAAAGCTACAGACCGGCAGAGGGCGAAAACGACTCTCTATTGACCGGGATGACTGCCAACTCATTCGAATGTCACTCAACAACCGTAGGATGACATCAAGTGACCTACAAAAAGAATGGCAAACGGCAGCTGGGGTGAAGTGCATGGCGAGGACGGTTCGAAACAGGCTCCTAGGGGCAGGGCTGAAGTCGTGCAAAGCTAGAAAAAAGCCCTTCATCAATGAGAAGCAAAGAAGAGCCAGGCTGAGGTTTGCAAAAGACCATAAGGATTGGACCGTAGAGGAGTGGAGTAAGGTCATCTTCTCTGATGAGTCCAATTTTCAGCTTTGCCCAACACCTGGTTGTCTAATGGTTAGACGGAGACCTGGAGAGGCCTACAAGCCACAGTGTCTCGCACCCACTGTGAAATTTGGTGGAGGGTCGGTGATGATCTGGGGGGTCCTTCAGCAAGGCTGGAATCGGGCAGATTTGTCTTTGTGAAGGACGCATGAATCAAGCCACGTACAAGGTTGTCCTGGAAGAAAACTTGCTTCCTTTTGCTCTGACATTGTTCCCCAACTCCAAGGATTGGTTTTTCCAGCAGGACAATGCGCCATGCCACACAGCCAGGTCAATCAAGGTGTGGATGGAGGACCACCAGATCAAGACCCTGTCATGGCCAGCCCAATCTCCAGACCTGAACCCCATTGAAAAGTTCTGGAATGTGATCAAGAGGAAGATGGATGGTCACAAGCCATCAAACAAAGCCGAGCTGCTTGAATTTTTGCGCCAGGAGTGGCATAAAGTCATCCAACATCAATGTGAAAGACTGGTGGTGAGCATGGGAAGACGCATGAAAGCTGTGATTGAAAATCAAGGTTATTCCACCAAATATTGATTTCTGAACTCTTCCTATGTTAAAACATTAGTATTGTGTTGTTTAAAAATAAACATGAACTTATTTTCTTTGCATTATTCAAGGTCTAACAACACTGCATCTTTTTTGTTATTTTGACCTGTTTTAATTTTCTGCAAATAAATGCTCTAAATGACAATATTTTTATTTGGAATTTGGGAGAAATGTTGTCAGTAGTTTATAGAATAAAACAAAAATGTTCATTTCACCCAAACACATACCTATAAATAGTAAAACCAGAGAAACGTATATTTTTTCATTGGTCTCTTCATTTTTTCCAGAGCTGCATATACAGTGGGGAAAAAAGTACTTAAAAAGATGAGAGAGGCCTGTAATTTTCATCATAGGTACACGTCAACTATGACAGACAAAATTAGAAAAAAAATCCAGAAAATCACATTGTAGGATTTTTTATGAATTTATTTGCAAATTATGGTGGAAAATAAGTATTTGGTAAACAACAAAAGTTTCTCAATACTTTGTTATATACCCTTTGTTGGCAATGACACAGGTCAAACGTTTTCTGTAAGTCTTCACAAGGTTTTCACACACTGTTGCTGGTATTTTGGCCCATTCCTCCATGCAGATCTCCTCTAGAGCAGTGATGTTTTGGGGCTGTCGCTGGGCAACACAGACTTTCAATTCCCTCCAAAGATTTTCTATGGGGTTGAGATCTGGAGACTGGCTAGGCCACTCCAGGACCTTGAAATGCTTCTTACGAAGCCACTCCTTCATTGCCCGGGCGGTGTGTTTGGGATCATTGTCATGCTGAAAGACCCAGCCACGTTTCATCTTCAATGCCCTTGCTGATGGAAGGAGGTTTTCACTCAAAATCTCACGATACATGGCCCCATTCATTCTTTCCTTTACACGGATCAGTCGTCCTGGTCCCTTTGCAGAAAAACAGGCCCCAAAGCATGATGTTTCCACCCCCATGCTTCACAGTAGGTATGGTGTTCTTTGGATGCAACTCAGCATTCTTTGTCCTCCAAACACGACGAGGTGAGTTTTTACCAAAAAGTTCTATTTTGGTTTCATCTGACCATATGACATTCTCCCAATCCTCTTCTGCATCATCCAAATGCACTCTAGCAAACTTCAGACTGGCCTGGACATGTACTGGCTTAAGCAGGGGGACACGTCTGGCACTGCAGGATTTGAGTTCCTGGGGGCGTAGTGTGTTACTGATGGTAGGCTTTGTTACTTTGGTCCCAGCTCTCTGCAGGTCATTCACTAGGTCCCCCCGTGTGGTTCTGGGATTTTTGCTCACCGTTCTTGTGATCTTTTTGACCCCACGGGGTGAGATCTTGCGTGGAGCCCCAGATCGAGGGAGATTATCAGTGGTCTTGTTTATCTTCCATTTCCTAATAATTGCTCCCACAGTTGATTTCTTCAAACCAAGCTGCTTACCTATTTCAGATTCAGTCTTCCCAGCCTGGTGCAGGTCTACAATTTTGTTTCTGGTGTCCTTTGACAGCTCTTTGGTCTTGGCCATAGTGGAGTTTGGAGTGTGACTGTTTGAGCTTGTGGACAGGTGTCTTTTATACTGATAACAAGTCTAAACAGGTGCCATTAATACAGGTAACGAGTGGAGGACAGAGGAGCCTCTTAAAGAAGAAGTTACAGGTCTGTGAGAGCCAGAAATCTTGCTTGTTTGTAGGTGACCAAATACTTATTTTCCACCATAATTTGCAAATAAATTCATTAAAAATCCTAAAATGTGATTTTCTGGATTTTTTTTCTTCTCAATTTGTCTGTCATAGTTGACGTGTACCTATGATGAAAATTACAGGCCTCTCTCATCTTTTTAAGTGGGAGAACTTGCACAATTGGTGGCTGACTAAATACTTTTTTCCCCCACAGTATCTATATGCGAGAATAAAAAAAAATCATGGGGGATTGGAAGTGATGCAGACAATTACATTGATGGAAGTTACAATCTATCTGCAATATTAAAGCTACCCCCCCCCCCAGAAAAATATGTAAATAAATAAATAAAAGTCCATTGCTCCACCGCATCAAACGGTGATGTCATTTTAAATCTTGAATAGCTCTCTGTGTGTTTATGCTAGAAACTTACCGTTTCTTGTAGTGCCTCCAGCTCAACACAACACTCACACAATACAACAACACAACAACACTCAAACAACACAACTATACAACAATACAACAACACAAAAACAACACAACAATACAACACTAAAACAACTCACACAACACAACAACACAGCAACACAACAATACAACAATACAATACAACAACACAACACTCCCACAACACAACAACAAAACAACAAAACAACACAACAACACAACAACACTCTTTGGTCCTCTGTAGCTCAACTGGTAGAGCACGGCGCTTGTAACGCCAAGGTAGTGGGTTCGATCCCCGGGACCACCCATACACAAAAAAAATGTATGCACGCGTGACTGTAAGTCGCTTTGGATAAAAGCGTCTGCTAAATGGCATATTTATTTATTTATTTAACACAACAACACAACACAACAACACAACACTCTCACAACACAACAACACAACAATACAACAACACAACACAGCATTGTTAGCGTCTCAATCCTCCACGTCCACCTATGTCGGCCTTCCGCATGAATGGAAGTATGAAGTAGTTATGTACCAACAAAAATAAGGGGTTAAATGTGTTCAAAAATAAATAAAATAACAACATTCCTGAGCTCTCTTATACAATACAGTGCTAGCAGCACACTGACCCAACTAAAACACACACGTTTGTGATTTGCTAACTAAATGCAGGACTGCACGCGATCACTTTGGAAAAAAAAGCAACATTTCTCCACTAGATCTCTCATTCCTACCTGCATTTCTTTCTCCTTTCCGTGCCGGTGGTGAAATAGCTGCACAAGATCAGGGAAATGCCCTGCTTTCCTTTTTGTCCGCAATTGTGAGACAATTCACTCACGTTATTACTAGCTAGGGTGGCTAACACGTTCCAGCTAGCTAGCATGCTATCTGCTGCCATCAAAAAACACACACTCACTCACAAAACACACAAGCAACCATCTGACAAACTGTCTGTCTGTCTGTCTGTCTGTCTGTCTGTCTGTCTGTCTGTCTGTCTGTCTGTCTATATATCTATGTGGTCCTCTGTAGCTCAATTGGTAGAGCATGGCGCATGTAACACCAGGGTAGTGGGTTCGATCCCCGGGACCACCCATACGTAAAAATGTATGCACACATGACTGTAAGTCGCTTTGGATAAAAGTAAATGGTATATTATTATCATCTATATGTCTATCTATCTATCTAGTTGAATATCTAGCTGAATATCTATATTTTCCCGCACAGGTTGTTTAGCTGTAGTCTCTCTCTGTGATGGCATTGGCCACGGTGTTCTATGATGGCATTGGCCACGGTGTTCTATGATGGCATTGGCCACGGTGTTCTATGATGGCATTGGCCACGGTGTTCTATGATGGCATTGGCCACGGTGTTCTATGATGGCATTGGCCACGGTGTTCTATGATGGCATTGGCCACGGTGTTCTATGATGGCATTGGCCACGGTGTTCTATGATGGCATTGGCCACGGTGTTCTATGATGGCATTGGCCACGGTGTTCTATGATGGCATTGGCCATGGTGTTCTATGATGGCATTGGCCACGGTGTTCTATGATGGCATTGGCCACGGTGTTGCCATGGTGCTTCCACTACTGCTGTGTGCCGCTGCTTCCTGAATAACTCGATTGGCTAGTACTGCTGTCTGTAAAGAAAAGGGCGGGTGTCTGTTGATTCTACTGTTCTCCCTCCCTCCAACTCTCCATCGTTCCCGGCTGTTCTCCCTCCCTCCAACTCTCCGTCGTTCCCGGCTGTCGTTTTGTCTCCGGGGCGCCTCTACTAAGGATTTCGGAGATATAAAAAAAATAATAATCTTAAACTAACAAGGGGTTTGTTTTTTGCCCTTTACTCTAATAAGGGGTACGGGTACCCTCCGCATACCCCCTCATTTCGAGCACTGGTTATATGTGTTATTAATTATGGTTCAGTCGGGTTGGGGTAGGGTTTGTGTCAAATGTCCACCATTGTCCCAAAGCGTTTGGGATGTGTCCACAGTGTAAGTGAATAGCCTCTAGAAGACGGCTCTGTTGTTACTTCTATCTGGAACGTCTCTATCTCTGACAGCTCATTTCAAAACACCTTGTGGAACGAATGATGCCGCCAAAGTCACAGAGAGAGTAACTGATATGAATGAGGTGCGTCTCAGCAGCTCACCCCATCTTTAAAGGGACAAACAATGGAATAAGGGACACAAACTGAGTATACTAAATGTTAAGAACACCTTCCTAATATTGAGTCGTCGTCGTCCCCCCCCCCCCCTCCTTTTGCCCTCAGAAAAGCCTCACTTAAATATTTTGTCTTGCCCCATTCACCCTCTGAGTGGCACACATACACAATCCCACGTCTCAATTGTCTCAAGGCTTAAAAAATATCCTTCTTTAACCTGTCTCCTCCCCCTTCATCTACACTGATTGAAGTGGATTTAACAAGTGACATCAGTAAGGAATCATAGCTTTCACCTGGATTCACCTGGTCAGTGTATGTCATGGAAAGAGCAGGTGTTCTTAATGTTTTGTCCGCTCAGTGTAGAGCGCTAGACAGAAGACAAAGCCATCAGGAAGATGGAGTCTGTGTACTTTGTGTTTAAACCTTCCCTCTTCTTCAATAACTAAAGGTGTTTGTCCCAATAACAACACCTTTCTCCTGAAGTCTACAGTCGTTCACTACTTCCCACTAATCTAATGGCATTGGATTGGAGGAGACAGGGGCTAGTTGGAGTTGAGGTCTACAGTCGTTCACTACTTCCCACTAATCTAATGGCATTGGATTGGAGGAGACAGGGGCTAGTTGGAGTTGAGGTCTACAGTCGTTCACTACTTCCCACTAATCTAATGGCATTGGATTGGAGGAGACAGGGGCTAGTTGGAGTTGAAGTCTACAGTCGTTCACTACTTCCCACTAATCTAATGGCATTGGATTGGAGGAGACAGGGGCTAGTTGGAGTTGAGGTCTACAGTCGTTCACTACTTCCCACTAATCTAATGGCATTGGATTGGAGGAGACAGGGGCTAGTTGGAGTTGAGGTCTACAGTCGTTCACTACTTCCCACTAATCTAATGGCATTGGATTGGAGGAGACAGGGGCTAGTTGGAGTTGAGGTCTACAGTCGTTCACTACTTCCCACTAATCTAATGGCATTGGATTGGAGGAGACAGGGGCTAGTTGGAGTTGAGGTCTACAGTCGTTCACTACTTCCCACTAATCTAATGGCATTGGATTGGAGGAGACAGGGGCTAGTTGGAGTTGAGGTCTACAGTCGTTCACTACTTCCCACTAATCTAATGGCATTGGATTGGAGGAGACAGGGGCTAGTTGGAGTTGAGGTCTACAGTCGTTCACTACTTCCCACTAATCTAATGGCATTAGATTGGAGGAGACAGGGGCTAGTTGGAGTTGAGGTCTACAGTCGTTCACTACTTCCCACTAATCTAATGGCATTGGATTGGAGGAGACAGGGGCTAGTTGGAGTTGAGGTCTACAGTCGTTCACTACTTCCCACTAATCTAATGGCATTGGATTGGAGGAGACAGGGGCTAGTTGGAGTTGAGGTCTACAGTCGTTCACTACTTCCCACTAATCTAATGGCATTGGATTGGAGGAGACAGGGGCTAGTTGGAGTTGAGGTCTACAGTCGTTCACTACTTCCCACTAATCTAATGGCATTGGATTGGAGGAGACAGGGGCTAGTTGGAGTTTCCACCATCTTTTTTATACAAAGCTGTCACTTTCAAATCAGTGAAGGAAAGTGAACAAGTGCACACTTTGGGAAGAAGGAGAGATAATTGAGACATAGTGAAGTCCACAGTCTTCTCTCCCTCCTTGACTCCCGTCCACAGTCTTCTCTCCCTCCTTGTCTCCCGTCCAATCTTCTCTCCCTCCTTGACTCCCGTCCACAGTCTTCTCTCCCTCCTTCACTCCCGTCCACAGTCTTCTCTCCCTCCTTGACTCCCGTCCACAATCATCTCTCCCTCCTTGACTCCCGTCCAATCTTCTCTCCCTCCTTGACTCCCGTCCAGTCTTCTCTCCCTCCTTGACT
This sequence comes from Coregonus lavaretus, assembly GCF_964263955.1. NCBI lineage: Eukaryota > Metazoa > Chordata > Actinopteri > Salmoniformes > Salmonidae > Coregonus > Coregonus lavaretus. The sequence continues at coordinate 92,709,839 of NC_139988.1, read as the reverse complement.
CCCGTCCACAGTCTTCTCTCCCTCCTTGACTCCCGTCCACAGTCTTCTCTCCCTCCTTGACTCCCGTCCAATCTTCTCTCCCTCCTTGACTCCCGTCCACAGTCTTCTCTCCCTCCTTGACTCCCGTCCAATCTTCTCTCCCTCCTTGACTCCCGTCCACAGTCTTCTCTCCCTCCTTGACTCCCGTCCAATCTTCTCTCCCTCCTTGACTCCCGTCCAATCTTCTCTCCCTCCTTGACTCCCGTCCAATCTTCTCTCCCTCCTTGACTCCCGTCCAGTCTTCTCTCCCTCCTTGACTCCCGTCCACAGTCTTCTCTCCCTCCTTGTCTCCAGTCCAATCTTCTCTCCCTCCTTGTCTCCCGCCCAATCTTCTCTCCCTCCTTGTCTCCCGTCCACAGTCTTCTCTCCCTCCTTGACTCCCGCTCACAGTCTTCTCTCCCTCCTTGACTCCCGTCCACAGTCTTCTCTTCCTCCTTGTCTCCCGTCCAATCTTCTCTCCCTCCTTGACTCCCGTCCACAGTCTTCTCTCCCTCCTTGTCTCCCGTCCAATCTTCTCTCCCTCCTTGTCTCCCGTCCACAGTCTTCTCTCCCTCCTTGACTCCCGCTCACAGTCTTCTCTCCCTCCTTGACTCCCGTCCACAGTCTTCTCTTCCTCCTTGTCTCCCGTCCAATCTTCTCTCCCTCCTTGACTCCCATCCACAGTCTTCTCTCCCTCCTTGTCTCCCGTCCAATCTTCTCTCCCTCCTTGTCTCCTGTCCATTCTTCTCTCCCTCCTTGACTCCCATCCACAGTCTTCTCTCCCTCCTTGACTCCCACATGGCTAGTGTTGTTTACTGTGCTCCTGACAACGAAGAAAGTCAATGTGTTACCTAAGGTTAGCTTTGTATAGTAAAGTCTGTGTCAACAGTATGATGTTTAACATAATAGTCTAATTTTACATTTACATTTTAGTCATTTAGCAGACGCTCTTATCCAGAGCGACTTACAGTTAGTGAATACATATATATATTTTTTATTTTATTTTTAACACTGGCCCCCCGTGGGAATCGAACCCACAACCCTGGCGTTGCAAACGCCATGGTCTATCAACTGAGCTATATCCCTGCCGGCCATTCCCTCCCCTACCCTGGACGACGCTGTGCCAATTGAGTCTCCCGGTCGCGGCCGGCTGCGACAGAGCCTGGATTCGAACCAGGATCTCTAGTGGCACAGTTAGCACTGCGATGCAGTGCCTTAGACCACTGCGCCACTCAGGAGGACAATTGTAATGTGTAGTGTGTCATAGTGAAGCCCTGCAGGTATTTATCTGTGTCTTGTAGTTGTGTAACACCTGTCACCTGGGTAAATAGTCTCTTTAGAGAGTTCTAGTTGGTCTCAGGTGTGTGGCTGACAGCCAGGAAGGCTGGTAATGCTACGATGCAGAGAAAAACAAGCCCACGCCCCAAACAATGGGTTGTTAGGTACGGGCTGGGCTGCGACTCGGCCATATTGTTTACAACAGTGGATCAGCCTGTAGTGCCTGTATCTTTATTGACTGGGTGTATTGATACACCATTCAAAGTGTAATTCATAACTTCACCATACTCAAAGGGATATTCATTTTTTTTTCATCTACCAATCTGTGCCCTTATTTTGCGAGGCATTGAAAAACCTCCCTTGTCTTTGTGGTAGATGACAGCCTATAGGGAGGAGGTCAGAAACCTGGCTGTGTGGTGCCAGGACAACAACCTCTCCCTCAACGTGATCAAGACAAAGGAGATTATTGTGGACTACAGGGAAAAGAAGAGGACTGAGCACGCCCCCATTCTCATCGACGGGGCTGTAGTGGAACAGGTTGAGAGCTTCAAGTTCCTTGGTGTCCACATCACCAACAAACTATCATGGTCAAAGCACAACAGTATGATGTTTAACATAATAGTCTCATTTTAATGTGTAGTGTGTCATAGTGGAGCCCTGCAGGTATTTATCTTTGTCTTGTAGTTGTGTAACACCTGTCACCTGGGTAAATAGTCTCTTCAGAGAGTTCTAGTTGGTCCCAGGAAGGCTGGTAATGCTACGATGCAGAGAAAAACAAGCCCACGCCCCAAACAATGGGTTGTTAGGTACGGGCTGGGCTGCGACTCGGCCATATTGTTTACAACAGTGAAGTGAGCTGAGGTCGGTGGCTGGGTAGGCACTGGCTATTATCAAAGACAGATTTACTCACAAATAAACATTGATGAAGCCAGTGAAAGAGATAGCTCCAACAACCAGAGTGACATAGGCTATTGACTAAAATTGACAAACAATTTTTTTACCAAATGTAAATGTCAATGTATCCAAGACACACAAGCGATAGCCTCCGATGGCGGCATATTTCATATCATCCGACATAACAACACACTGCTAAACTCAACTCAGCCATAGACCGATGTAGCATCCACAGTTACCACTAATGGATGGCACTAAAACACCAATATATGGACACATTTCATCGGAATAGTTCACAACGCAAACTCCATATCCTTTCACAATAGATGTACAATTCTTCCAATGCACCGCAAACACACACACACACGCTTCATAATACACTGCTCAAAAAAATTAAGGGAACACTTAAACAACACATCCTAGATCTGAATTAATGAAATAATCTTATTAAATACTTTTTTCTTTACATAGTTGAATGTGCTGACAACAAAATCACACAAGAATGATCAATGGAAATCAAATTTATCAACCCATGGAGGTCTGGATTTGGAGTCACCCTCAAAATTAAAGTGGAAAACCACACTACAGGCTGATCCAACTTTGATGTAACTTTGATGTAAAACAAGTCAAAATGAGGCTCAGTAGTGTGTGTGCCCTCCACGTGCCTGTATGACCTCCCTATAATGCCTGGGCATGCTCCTGATGAGGTGGCGGATGGTCTCCTGAGGGATCTCCTCCCAGACCTGGACTAAAGCATCCGCCAACTCCTGGACAGTCTGTGGTGCAACGTGGCGTTGGTGGATGGAGCGAGACATGATGTCCCAGATGTGCTCAATTGGATTCAGGTCTGGGGAACGGGCGGGCCAGTCCATAGCATCAATGCCTTCCTCTTGCAGGAACTGCTGACACACTCCAGCCACATGAGGTCTAGCATTGTCTTGCATTAGGAAGAACCCAGGGCCAACCGCACCAGCATATGGTCTCACAAGGGGTCTGAGGATCTCATCTCGGTACCTAATGGCAGTCAGGCTACCTCTGGCGAGCACATGGAGGGCTGTGCGGCCCCCCAAAGAAATGCCACCCCACACCATGACTGACCCACCGCCAAACCGGTCATGCTGGAGGATGTTGCAGGCAGCAGAACGTTCTCCACGGCGTCTCCAGACTCTGTCACGTCTGTCACATGTGCTCAGTGTGAACCTGCTTTCATCTGTGAAGAGCACAGGGCACCAGTGGCGAATTTGCCAATCTTGGTGTTCTCTGGCAAATGCCAAACATCCTGCACGGTGTTGGGCTGTAAGCAAAACCCCTACCTGTGGACGTCGGGCCCTCATACCACCCTCATGGAGTCTGTTTCTGACCGTTTGAGCAGACACATGCACATTTGTGGCCTTCTGGAGGTCATTTTGCAGGGCTCTGGCAGTGCTCCTCCTGCTCCTCCTTGCACAAAGGCGGAGGTAGCGGTCCTGCTGCTGGGTTGTTGCCCTCCTACGGCCTCCTCCACGTCTCCTGATGTACTGGCCTGTCTCCTGGTAGCGCCTCCATGCTCTGGACACTACGCTGACAGACACAGCAAACCTTCTTGCCACAGCTCGCATTGATGTGCCATCCTGGACGAGCTGCACTACCTGAGCCACTTGTGTGGGTTGTAGACTCCGTCTCATGCTACCACTAGAGTGAAAGCACCGCCAGCATTCAAAAGTGACCAAAACATCAGCCAGGAAGCATAGGAACTGAGAAGTGGTCTGTGGTCACCACCTGCAGAACCACTTCTTTATTGGGGGTGTCTTGCTAATTGCCTATAATTTCCACCTGTTGTCTATTCCATTTGCACAACAGCATGTGAAATGTATTGTCAATCAGTGTTGCTTCCTAAGTGGACAGTTTGATTTCACAGAAGTGTGATTGACTTGGAGTTACATTGTGTTGTTTAAGTGTTCCCTTTATTTTTTTGAGCAGTGTATTATTACATACAGATACAGAATAAATACGGTTCTAATGACATTTCCATATCAACAATCGAAATGACTGAAAAATGTCTAATCAAAATGAAATTCTAACTAAATCAAATGCCGTCATGAAAAACAAAGCAATGGCCGTGCTCTAAAGAGCTGACCAATGACAGATACTGAATAAATCTACATAATGCATTGAACTAAAGGGTATAAATCAAAGGTATGACATTATCAAGGACACTCTGCAAACAAAGCAAACACAACCACACAAAATTAGGAATGTATGATTCAGCACTGCTGACTCTGTGGTGCTTGTTGTTTTTGCTGCTGAGGTCACAGTGCAGTATGGGACCATCAGGATACTGTCTGACAGCAGTTTACCAATGAGGTCACAGTGCAGTATTGGACCATCAGGATACTGTCTGACAGCAGTTTACCAATGAGGTCACAGTGCAGTATCGGACCATCAGGATACTGTCTGACAGCAGTTTACCAATGAGGTCACAGTGCAGTATCGGACCATCAGGATACTGTCTGACAGCAGTTTACCAATGAGGTCACAGTGCAGTATCGGACCATCAGGATACTGTCTGACAGCAGTTTACCAATGAGGTCACAGTGCAGTATCGGACCATCAGGATACTGTCTGACAGCAGTTTACCAATGAGGTCACAGTGCAGTATCGGACCATCAGGATACTGTCTGACAGCAGTTTACCAATGAGGTCATAGTGCAGTATCATCAGTGTATGCAGTAACAGCAGTCCTCAAAGCTGAGTTTGTAAAGTATCAATTGGAAGGAATTACAACTTTTATTTCAAAAGGTATTTTTTGCCATATCAGCTACAAGCTACAATAGAGAGAAAAGGTGTAAAGTCTACACCCTTCTTAACCAACAGTATAATGTAAAACAAAATCCTCAATAACAACTTTCTGATTTGTATTTTTATTTAGTTTTTGTACTTGGACAATATGTCCTAGTTGATTTTATATAATCCCAGTGATTCCAGTACACACAGACAATGTTGTCATAATGTGTCATTCCAGAAGTTTTCAATGGGGTTCAGGTCTGGAGATTGGGCTGGCCATGACAGGGTCTTGATCTGGTGGTCCTCCATCCACACCTTGATTGACCTGGCTGTGTGGCATGGCACATTGTCCTGCTGGAAAAACCAATCCTCGGAGTTGGGGAACAATGTCAGAGCAAAAGGAAGCAAGTTTTCTTCCAGGACAACCTTGTACGTGGCTTGATTCATGCGTCCTTCACAAAGACAAATCTGCCCGATTCCAGCCTTGCTGAAGGACCCCCAGATAATCACAGACCCTCCACCAAATTTCACAGTGGGTGCGAGACACTGTGGCTTGTAGGCCTCTCCAGGTCTCCGTCTAACCATTAGACAACCAGGTGTTGGGCAAAGCTTAAAATTGGACTCATCAGAGAAGATGACCTTACTCCAGTCCTCTACGGTCCAATCCTTATGGTCTTTTGCAAACCTCAGCCTGGCTCTTCTTTGCTTCTCATTGATGAAGGGCTTTTTTCTAGCTTTGCACGACTTCAGCCCTGCCCCTAGGAGCCTGTTTCGAACCGTCCTCGCCGTGCACTTCACCCCAGCTGCCGTTTGCCATTCTTTTTGTAGGTCACTTGATGTCATCCTACGGTTGTTGAGTGACATTCGAATGAGTTGGCGGTCATCCCGGTCAGTAGAGAGTCGTTTTCGCCCTCTGCCGGTCTGTAGCTTTGTTGTCTCCAATGTCTGCTGCTTGACCTTGTTCTTATGAACCGCCGTCTTTGAAATGTTAAGGATGGAAGCAACCTGACGCTCACTGTATCCCTCTGCCAGTAAAGCCAGAATTGAACCCTTCTTTTCTTTTCAACTCTTTTGGCATGGTCAATAGTTATTTTTTGATTAATATTACTTTTGAGGTACTGTTTTTGCCATCCAGCTGACCCTATTGCAAGACTGTTTTTTATACTTTTGTTCATTAAATAAGATTTAGTTCATGTGATCACCTAATCAGTACCTAATTCAGTAGAATGAGGTGTGCCTGTGTTGGAATTCAACAGACACTGGAATGGAATGGCTGTCATACATGTAGAGATGCTGATTTAAGAAATATTTGCAGTGGTCTCTTAATTTTTTCCAGAGCTGTATATCCATATATATATTTTTTTGTATATATATTTGTACAGATATTTAACTGCATTTCTTGGGTAGGCACAAAACGACCTCCATACTTCCATTTTTTAATTTTTTTTTATTACCGATACCGGTTACCTTCAAACAAGTCCATTGACACTTGAAGCCCAAACGGTTTGGACGCTACAAACAGAAGTTGGCACATCGACGGTTCCGACTTCAGACGAGTCCAGTGGGTCGTAGAGCAACGTGTTTGTAAGAGTCTTTCTATATTAGTTCGTCGGCCAAACCGTACGGATGCTACAGCCGTTTTCATGAGAAGACCGATTTTCAGTGACAAACACTGCTGTAGCTCGGCCACCGGAACTGATGCGTCATG